>NC_134562.1:4918494-5218494 GCF_025594145.1 Primulina tabacum | reverse complement strand
GAACACGATTCCATGCCAAACTTCTTCAGTAATTCCTTTGTGTATTTAGTTTGACTAATGAAAGTACCCGACTCCAGTTGCTTCACTTGTAATCCAAGAAAGAATGTCAGTTCACCCATCATGTTCATTTCAAATTTCTCCTGCATCAACTTAGCAAATTTCTCGCATAATTTGGGGTTAGTTGACCCAAAAATGATGTCATCAACATAAATTTGAACGAGTAGAATATGATCATTCTTGGAGAATTTGAACAAAGTCTTGTCAACTGATCCAACAGAAAAATCGTGATCAGTTAGAAATTTTGAAAGAGTGTCATACCAAGATCTTGGAGCTTGCTTAAGACCATATAAGGCTTTGTTCAAATGGTAGACATGATCAGGAAGGTGATGATTGATAAAACCTGGAGGTTGTTCAACGTAGATTTCTTCCTGCAACTGGCCATTCAGAAATGCACTCTTTACGTCCATCTGGTAGACTTTGAAGTTTTTGAATGCAGCATAGACAAGGAATATTCTGATTGCCTCCAGTCTTGCAACTAGTGCATATGTCTCATCGTAGTCAATTCCTTCTTCTTGCCTATAACCTTGTGCTACTAGCCTTGCTTTGTTGTGCACAACTGAACCATCTTCGTTCAGTTTGTTCCTGAAAACCCATTTTGTACCTATAACAGTTTTTGAAACTGGTCTTGGAACTAGGTTCCAGACATTGTTATGGATAAACTGATTTAGCTCTTCTTGCATTGCATTTATCCAGTTTGGATCAGCAAGAGCTTCTTCAGCTTTCTTTGGTTCCAGTTGTGACACAAAAGCTGAGTGAATGAATAGATTGAGCATCTGATTTCTTGTTCTCACTGGATCAGATGGATTACCTATCACCAATTCTAGAGGATGTGATTTCTTCCATCTGAGTTCAGCGTTTATTGCTTCTGAGTCAGCAACTGCTTCTGTGGGCAACTGAATGTTTTAAGTTTCAGTTGGAGCGGTTTCAGTTGGTAACTGAATATCATTTGTTTGCTCTATCAACTGATCGTTAGGAACAGCTTCTGGTTCAGCTGGTTGATCTAATACTTCTGGTTCAGGTGTTTGGAGGTTGTTTTGATTGATATGATTGTCTTCTTCATCATCATCCTCCACACTGATATCTGTAAATCTATCCACTAGCTCAACTGGATCAGTTGGCTTATCAGTTAGTACAGTTTCTTCAAAAACAACATGGATAGATTCTTCAACATTCAAAGAGTTTTTGTTAAAAACTCTATAGGCTTTGCTCACCGGACAATATCCAAGAAATATTCCCTCTGCAGATTTAGCATCAAAATTTTTTAAATAATTTTTGCCATTGTCAAGAATGAAGTATCTGCAGCCGAATATTTTGAAATATGAAACCACACTTTTTCTTCCATGCCAGATCTCATAAGGTGTTTTCATATGATTCTTATTAATCATTGATCTGTTCTGAGTATAACACGCAGTGTTTACTGCCTCTGCCCAAAATCTTTGAGAAATACCCGAATCAGCAAGCATTGTTCTAGCAGCTTCTTTAAGGGTCCGATTTCTCCTCTCAACTACACCATTTTGCTGAGGAGTTCTAGCTGCTGAGAGCTCATGCTTAATTCCAGTATTTTCTAAAAAATTTGAAAGAATTTGATTGATGAATTCAGTTCCTTGATCGGATCTGATTCTATCAATACCAACTGATTTTTCATTTAATAATCTTTTGAAAAGCTTGATCAGTTGTGCAGCAGTTTGGTCTTTTGAGCATTTGACTGAACAAGAATGTTTGTCAAACTGAACTGAGAATCCATTATCGCATAATTGACTGATGCTAATCAGATTATACTTGAGATTCTCAACTAATAAAACATCATTAATGATAAAGTTACCATGGATAAGCTTACCCTTACCCACAGTTTTACCTTTGAAATTATCTCCAAAACTGATGTTTGGTCCAGTGTACTTAACCAGTTGAGATAACAAGTTTGACTCTCCTATCACGTGTCGTGAGCATCCACTATCCAAGTACCATATTGATTCAATGCTTGTACCTGTTACCTGCAATCACACACAAGATAAGATTATGGTACCCTTTTTTATTCGGGTCCAAAATTGATTAGTCCTTTAGGAATCCAGACTTGGATCAGTCTAACTGACCGTCCAGTTGGTGTATTCCAGATGGTCTTTCCCTATCTGTGTGTGCTTGGTGTATAGTGTGCAGAAGATACAACATGTGATTTGTCCTTTTTCAACTGATTGTTCAGCCAGTATATTTTCTGAACTGGCTTCCTGTTATAGTAATTGGAGTAGCCATTTGAATAATTTTTGCTAAAGCTTTTTGGTGGCTGACTGCGTGAATCAGTTACCACTTTTGGGCTATAACCAATACCACATCTTTTGCCCTTGTTCATACTTTCAGTTGGCTGTTCAACCAGTTTACTTGGCTCCGGTTGTTCTTGTACCATAACTGATTTGACAAAGTGAATGTATTTCCCTTTATTCATATTCAGTTTTGGTCGAGTATCTTTGGGAGACATTTCATCTTGGTTAGTGAACCCTAAACCAGTTTTATCAGTAACTGATTTCTGTGAGTTCTGTATATCAGTCAATGCAACAGATGATTTGTTCCAAGCATGAATAAGCTCACTTTGCTTTGATTTCTCAAGCATTAACTTTTGAATCATTAATTGATCCTTGCTTCTTTCAGTATTGAGTTCAGCAATCTCCTTTTTCAGACTCAACATATCGACTGATTCATCAGTTTTAGTCTTATTGTCTATAGGATCAGTTTGCTTTGCTCTAGCCTTTTCAAATGATAAGGCAAGCTTATGATATTCACTAACCATATCATGCAGAGTTGAAATAAGTTCTTCTCTGGTAAAATCAGTTGAGCTAAAGTCAAATACCTGTTGACTGCTGGACTCCAGTTCTGTATCACCAGCCATCAAACATTTCACTTCCTCTTCATTGTCACTAGAACTGCATGAAATTTCTGGTTCTGACCCCTCGCTGTCAGTTTCTGCCCATTTTGATTTGCTCTCTTCAGCCAAGAGCACTTCATGCTTCTTCCTAGAGAACTTCTTATCATCCTTGGATCTCTTTTTGTGCTCATATGGTTTCTTTCTTCTTTCAGTTGAGCCTTGACTGTCTTTCTTTGGTTTGGTACAGTCAGCAATGAAGTGACCTGGTTTGCCACAGTTGTAGCAAGCGTTTGATTCTTCCTTGGAATTGCTTCTTTGATATTTATTCTGAAAATTTCCTTGATTTTTCCTCATAAATCTTCCGAATTTTTTGATGAACAATGACATGGCATCATTGCTTAGATGATCAGCATCTTTTTCAACTGAACCAGTTGGTTCTGTTCTAACAGCAGCTAAGGCAGTCGTTCGTGGCTGCTGGAGTAGAAGATTCTCCTTCTCGAGTTTGCAGCTCAAACTCGTAAGCTTTCAAATCAGCAAATAGATCATGAAGCTCAACTTTGTTCAGATCCTTGGATTCCCTCATTGCCATGGTCTTCACGTCCCACTCCTTGGGAAGACCTCTGATTACCTTCAATGCAACTTCTTTGTTTGTGTACACTTTTCCAAGTGCATTTAATTCATTGATGATGCAGCTAGTTCTTTCATCATATTCATGCATCGTTTCACCAACTCTCATTTTGATATTGTCAAACTTCTGAACAGCAACAGAAAGTTTGTTTTCTTTGGTTTGTTCGTTCCCTTCGCAAAGCTGGATCAGCTTCTCCCAAATTTCTTTGGCTGTCTTGCACATTTTGATTTTGCTGAAGGTTACTTTATCCAGCGTCTTGTATAGTATGTCCTTTGCCACATTATCCAAATTGGCTTTTCTTTTATCCTCTGTCGTCCATTCATCTCTGGGTTTTCTATACGATGAGGTGCCCCATCAGTAATGGCAACAGCTGTGTTGGCTTTCAAAATCTTCATGGGTCCGTCAGTTATAACGTACCACATATCATCATCTTGTGCAGCTAAGTGAGCCTGCATTCTTATTTTCCAAGTCATTAAAATCCTCTCTGGAAAACATTGGAATCTTGTTAAAAGAAGACATACTGAACAGTTTGAGTAAGATATTCTGAGACGAAATACAACTGCTCTGATACCACTTGAAAGGATCGGTTAGAAGGATGAAAAGTGTTTAGAAGGGGGGATTGAATAAACACTTCACGAATTTTATATTCTCTTCGAAGATTTGGATTCAGTTCGTTACAAACTGACTCTAGGTATCACGTCGGTCAATGACAATCAGTTAAACTGAAGAAAACAGTTACGGAATATGAACTGACTGAAAGATAGAATATCTAACTGAAATATAATAGCTGAAGTAAAGAACACAATTGTTTCTGGATGTTCGGAGACTTGAATAACTTCTACGTCACCCCTTCTATGACGAAGATAGGATATCCACTAAAAGACTTTGATCAAATACAAGACTTGTACTGACCCACTTCAGTTTGGACTTAACACTGCCAAAACTGAAACTCTTAGTTACAAACGCTTTTACAGTCCTTGACTGAACTTAGCACAACTTAAAAGAATTAGCAGATATTACAAAGTGCTATTAAGCTCAAATGTATAGCATGAATGCTACTGATATAACAAGTAAGCGAGAGCTTTCGATATTTGAATGCAAGTAAAGAATTTTGCAGCATAACAGCAAGCTTCAAAGACACTGGAATTTCGTTGTAGGTTCATTCTTTTCCTCAGCTGCTCTCTTCAACTATTTATAAGCTTCCATTTCAACGGTAGCATAAACTGCTGTTTGAATATTATATCCGTTGATATGCCACGTCGTTATTCTTCTGACAACCGTACTTTGTGACCTCTGAAATGCGGCGTCCCACTAATAGTTGCAGACTGTAGTGGTACTATCTGTCGGTTGTTAATGACGTGTTCAGCTGAATTAATCAGCTGCTGGGTAATAAACTAGGTGAGGAGAATAACTGAGTTGCGTTTCAGTTGCGTAGATCAGTTTACTATATTCTGTTGCTGAGATCAGTTTACTAGATTCAGTTGGTTCGCATAATCAGTTGGCAATTTGTCAAACGCCGTAATTTTGATTCCAACATATTACAATTTATTTTTATATGTAGCTATGATTTTTTATAAATTGATAAACACTTTGTTTTACAATTAATATCAAAGCTAAAAAAAATCATGTGTTTATTTAGAAGAGAATTATTGTAAAATAATTTTCTTTTTTTTAATAAAACAACAAACCGTTTAATCTTAAAATAATATTAAATGTCACTTAATTATTATTATTTTTATTATTATTTTAGAAAGAATACATTAATCGATGGAAGTGAATGGCCGAATAGGGAAAAGAATGTCCCTTATCCGTAGCTCGAGGCTCCAGCTGCAAACTTGCTTTGTGCCTCAATCTCCGCCGGGATTATGTAATATTAACAATTCCAGCCAATAATATTAATAATTATTATTATTATTATAAATATTATTATTATTATTATTATTAATGAAAAATTGATTTCTAATAAAAAAATTGGATTAAGTAATTATTTAATTAATAAAAAATTGATTTCTAAAAAAATATTTGGATTAAGTAATTATTTTAACAACTCTTGAAGTCATATATATGGATACATTTATTTTATTTGATGGACAATTTAAATATAATATGACGTTGAATTATAAAATAGAACCAAATTGATAATAAAGAAATAATTGTAAAAACACGTGAGCTAGGTTCAGAACGTCGTTGAACAGTTCGGTCCATATTCGATGTGAGCGTTAGCGCATTAAGAGGACCTTTCCCTTGTACGTCTATCTAATTCTGAAGAATGTGCTAATAATAGGTTATTTATTTTAAATTCGAATTACATGTAATGGGTTTCTTCTTTTAATGCAACTGGTGCTTTAGAGAATTTAAGCTTTGATATCAAATTATGAAACCCACTTTTGTGGTTTCTTTTTCAAAATTAATTAATTGATGGGAATGGATCCAATGTAGGCAGTAAACAAATCAAACATGTTCATGAGTTTTTCGAGTCGATTTGAT
This sequence comes from Primulina tabacum, assembly GCF_025594145.1. Taxonomy (NCBI): domain Eukaryota; kingdom Viridiplantae; phylum Streptophyta; class Magnoliopsida; order Lamiales; family Gesneriaceae; genus Primulina; species Primulina tabacum. The sequence continues at coordinate 5,212,465 of NC_134562.1, read as the reverse complement.
AAATATTTGATTTATATTCGAATTTAACAAACTCGAGTCGAATATGTTCGATATTTTTTTCAACCAAACTCGAGGTAAAATTATTTGTTCGGTTGTTCGAGAATCGCTTGTGAGTCTTAGTAGTTTATTAATATAATATGATTATATATTAAATATAGAAATATTTCAAGTCTTTTGGACATTTAAAGTTCAAGCTCGAGTTAGAATCTTAAATTTTTATTAATATTAAGCTTGATTCGATTTATTTACTCCTAGTCCAATTTCAGCCTATATTAATCTAGGTCGACGTCAAGACGGCACTCGATTACTCGATATTTGTTTCCATGGTTAATGAGATGTTTGAATATGCCGTCCATAGCACAACAATATTGTCAAATTGTCATATTTTTAAGATTCACTATAAGATATAGTTCATCTAACAAAAATCGCCTTAATATTGAGTTAAATTATATTATTTATTTTAGACGTAAATATAAATAAATATTTCTATTTTAAATATTGCTATTGAATAGAGATGAGCTCTATATTTACCAACCCAAAAAACTATGTTATATAAATGTATGAATATTATTTTTTAAAATAAAAAAAAGTACATCGTGAAAATCGTGCATGTCAACGACTAAATAGCGGCCGGAGGCAACCTCTTATATTATTTATCCCTTTGAAATACTATTTATTTGACATATTCGAGAATTTAAAAATGATTTTTGTTCAAATAAAATACAAAGAAACAGTACCAATTATAAAAATTTATTTTTCCAAAAATCATATTAAAGACAACCCAAAACATAAAATAAAATCATTTCTATTTATATTTATTGCTTTAATTAGTTAAAATGTGTTCCCCGAATTCAATTTGAAGTTATTCACTTCAAACACACACACATGTATATAAAGTTTTGATATGATGTTCATCCGTCGTACTCACCATTTAATGATATGTACCTATTGGATGTGATGAATAAAATTCAAATTATATATCATGATAAGTGGATTGCATATCAAAATTATATATATATATATATATATATATATATATATATATATTCAGAGAGAGAACATTAACGTCATGTTTTGTACGATGGGATGAAATAATGTAGTAACTAAATTGATTTTGGAATTAAATGAAAATAACAATGAAATTTGTTAAGAAAAATTTAATTGTGGTGACATACCTCTTAAAGAAAACCAGAACATTAGTCTCAGGGTTATTTTGATTTTATGTTTAAGGAAAAACAGAACACTCATTAAAAAACAACTCTAGTAGGTAGTAAAAATCATACATCAAAAAACCTAGAATTCAGTAATTCAAAACTAGAAGCAGTAGTCATCCTGCTAGTTTTTTACGATAATATGTCAGACTAACATCAAATCATATAATCTTTAATAAGATACTGTTTTTTTCTGTTTTGTTTGTACTATCTATTAGATGATGTCCCTATTTAATGTGTTCGTTTGTACGATAGTACACTTCATCTAATATCATTAAATGAACTGTACAAGATAATTTATTACTCACTATAAAAAAAGTCTATTATAAGATTCAGGTATTCTTAACAGGTAAAAGATTTGTTCTTATTTGAAATTTGAAGATCAATTACATTAAGGCTTCTCGAGAATTTACAAAATATCTTCCCAACTCTCGAACTCTGAATTTATTGTGAATCGTCTTTCAGAAAGAATCAACCATTTCAAAATCTCAGAAAAACCAGCACACGCTTATCAAATTCAGAAGATCATTTGTGATATATTTATTCACAATCCTTCGTTGTTTTAACTATAGTAAAGTGTAAAACTTTTGTAATATGAGGAAAAAGTATTTCTCATAATTAAATTTCTTAAAGTGATTGCATTGAAATACTAGAAGTTTCAGTAGGCTTAGGTAAAATTTGCTGAAGTGAGTTTCTATAAGTGTATAAAAATCAAAGTCTTCTAGTAATACTTTCTGAAAACAAAAGAAGAGGCAACGTAGAAATGTTTTATTATTCGAACTTCCAGAAACAAGTGATGTGTCTTACTGCCTTCTGCCGCTTTTAGTTTCAGTAAAATGTTGTTGACCGATTCCGCACTTCTCAAAGTAGTCTGCTACATTTTCAAAGAACGAGACCAAATTCTGACTTCTTAAAACATTTCAGAATCAGAAGAATTTGAAGTTTGAATTATTTATTTAACCCCCTTATAAACACTTCACCGATCATAACAAGTGGTATCAGAGTGAGATTTATTTTTTTCTGAAACATCTACTAAAATATATATGGAATTCTTCGGCAAGATTCTCATGTTTCAAAATAAGACTTCGATTATTGGAAAATCAAAATGAAAGCTCGGCTTGCAGCACAAGATGATGAAACGTGGTACGTCATCACTGATGATCCCATTAAAAATCATGAAAGCCAATCCATAAGTGTAGGTAACAGAAAATGCTCCACAAATGCTAGAAAAACACAGAAGCAAGTGGAACCAAAGAATATAAGAAGAAAACAAACTTTGATAATGTGGCCAATGATATACACCAATCAAAGTCTTCTAATGTTACAGTCTGGACTCAGAAGAAAGAGAGACATAGAAGAATTTTATCCTTCAAACTTTCAGAAACAAGCATTGCGTCTTACTGTATTTTACTGTTTTTAGTTTCATTAAAGTGTTGTAGACTGATTCTGCACTTTTCAAAGCAGTTTGCTGCATTTTCCAAGAACGAGACCAGCTTCTGATTTCTTAAGACATTTCAGAAACACACTTTTCATAAGCAGACTAATTTGAATTTTGAAGTGTTTATTCAACTCTCTTCTAAACACTTCACCGATCTTAACAAAATTTTATGTTTATTTTTATTATAATTTATAAATGGTAATAATAATATTTATATACTATTATTTTTAATTATTAATTATTATATTTATATTTATTGCAAATTTAAAATTAAATTTAATTATTAATTAATTCATTACTATTTTTAATATTTATTTATAATTAAAATTATAAATTTTTTGTGGATCTTATTTATTATTATTACAAATATTTTTATAATCAAAACATTTCAAAAATAAAAATATATATAAAGTTGAGAGAATGAGGGCGGATAAATCCAACCAACATGATCGAATATATTTCTTCGATCGAAACGTTCAATAATTGACATGGACGCATCCGTCAGGTTTTGTGAGCTTTTACTACCGACATCAACATCCTAATGCTTGAGCGCTCCTCCTCCTCCTCCTCCTCCTCTCGTACCCTTCCCTTTAAATTATTGTACGTGGAATATGTGGTTGACCGGAGAGGAACTGAAATCAGGCCCAGCATATTACATAAGAAAACACCCTTCATTTCCCACAGATTCAAGTCACATCGCATTTACGACTTGGGTCAGATTATTTTTATTTACTTCAGGTAATTCAATGCAATAACTATTCTTCGAATAAATAATAAAATAACCATTCTTTTTTTTTTGGTGGGTATTAAATTATTTTATGTATTGGATCTACCTATATAGATTTTTAAAACCAAAAAGCTCTTCTCATGTAATGCCCGAGATTTTATATCGTGCTAAATTACGCTTATTGATTTTAATCGAGACCATTATGAAAGGGCAAATCGAGACACGAAATGAGGTGTCGTGTGAGATTTGTGGTGCGAGGACCGTAGCTCTCGCGCACATGCACGTCATAATGCGCGCACATGCGCAAGATGGACAGAAGGCCCCGCGCATATGCGCGAAGTGAGTGCGCGCATATGCGCGAGCATATGTTACCAACGTCCAGAGAGCCTCGCGCATATGCGCGGAAGGCGTCGCGCATATGCGCGAGCTGCCGAGAAGTGATGTGCGATGACCAGTAGGTCTCGCACATATGCGCCGGTTGATGTCGCGCATATGCGCGAGACGTGTTTTATGAAGGATGATCCACTTGGCTTCAGCATACACAATGCAATTCCCTTCATAATTTTGCAAGAAAACCGAGAAAAGGGTAAGGGGAAAGTGATAGAAAATCCTTACGCCTTTTGTGAGAAATTCGTCCGTTCGATTTTAAATCCGACTTCAGTACTGTGTTCCTATCGACGTAGGCTATAACTGGACGTAAGTTTTACTACGTTTTGATATGTTTTGAAATTATGATGTTGTCAGAATTGAATGGAATTCATATATGATGTTCTTGACATGTTAGACATCATAGAATCGAAGTCAGATTAAGAAACGGACTGATTATGGAATTATTATGATTTTCGGAGTCGATTTGATTAAGAATCGATATCAGATTTATATCATCGTTGAGATTCTGATTTCTACCGATTTTAATTATGAGTTCTTGTATTATATCTGTGATGTTGAAATTGACGGGGTTATCGAGATTGTATTATTATGCCGTCGAAACATCAGTTGATTGATATTGATCAGATTCGGTATTGATTTAGATGGTATTGTGGTATCGTAAGTCGATTGGCATTGATCAGATTATGTTTTGATTTGAGTATTAATCAGAACAGGTTTTGAACTGAGTCATGTACTGATATTGTATCTATTCGATTGTCATTATCAGATTTGGGTATGGACATAGTTGAATTTGGGACTTCGTCTTCGTCGGACCAAGAAGATCAATGTATAAATTAATGTTGAGTTGAGATTGCACAACTCGAGTGAGGTTTGGCTCGAGTTTCTCTAAATCACATACTTTACTTTATTGCATTGATATTTGCATTGATGTGATTGACGTACTTGTTCTCTTGATTTATAGATAGCAGGTATTAGACGAGTAATCTTGGGACAGAAGTGCCTGATAGTGGCGGGATAGCCACGGGCACATTGCACGATGTCACAAGATAGTGTATTGGCGATAGTGCCAAAGTCTGTCACCAGGATGTTTGGCTATCGATGTGGATAGAAATGTGGCTTCTTCTATTACTGGTGATCGGTAATGTATCGATGTGGATAGAATCGTAACTCTTCTATTACTGATGATCGATATCATATCGATGTTGATAGAATCGGAGTTTCTTCTATTACTGGTGATCGATACTATATCGATGTGGATAGAATCAGAGCTTCTTCTATTACTGATGATCGATACCCTATCGACGTGGATAGAACTGGAGTCTTTTCTATTACTATTGGTCGATATGGGAATGCCAAATTTTGGAAACCGGGATCCCTAGACTAGGATTGAGTCTAGTCTTAAATGTGAAGTCATGAGTCTAATTGATAGTTTATATTGAGTTATGTTGATTATGTTCCTAAATATGGTACATGATGAATTATGTTCCTGATGATGGTACAAGTTTAGAATAGGATTTATTCTTGATATGGATTTATATTTCGATCTGAATACATGTTAGAAATAACTATTATATGCTTTTATATTGTTTTTATGATTGCATGTATACATGATTTATACTGAGAATGTAATTCTCACCGGAGTTATCCGGCTGTTGTCGTGTTTATATGTGTGCATGCCAACAGGTGGGATACGATCAGGGTCAAGAAGAGAACGAGGCTGGACGTGGAGATCCGGGCTTCGAAGCAACTTAGGATTCAGCACTGATATATATTTGAACCTAGTTGAATTCTTGTAGATAATACAAGATTTGTATATTTATGTTTAATATGTAATTTGAATTGAATTACATTACGTTTTCGCTTTGTATTTTAAAAAAAAATTTAGACCCTGTTTATTATAGTTGGTTTAATTATTCCTAAAGACGATTAAGGAATGAATTAGCGTCCGGGTCTCCACAATAGGTGGTATCAGAGCATTAGGTTCCAGAACAGTAGGTTTTAGAATTGTAGATTCTTGAGATTGAGATAGAAGAGAATGAGCGGGGTAGATTGAGTTTTCTTTCCTGCTTTTGATTGCTAGCATGTGATTTATTATAATATTGACTTACATTGTGTATGCTAGCATAATATTATGTTTACTGCTTCTAAATACATGTTACCTGAATATCTGAGTTGATTTGGTAATGTATTTGATTTGAAAATGAATCAGAACCAATTCTTGATCAGAAGGTAAGCTGATCAGAAAGGGACTGAGATTGATTTATCTCATGTGATACTAACCCTTGTGGTAAGCAGATATACCTCCTCGAAGAATTCCTGAAAGAGGTAGTACTTCGATTAAACAGATAGATATATCAGAAACTCCGATGGAAATACAGTTGAAGAAATTTCAGTCGTTTCAACCGCCGATTTTGAAGGGTACTGAGATGTCTGAAGAGTGTCAGAATTGGTTAGATGACATAGAACTGTTGTTTGATTTGCTTAAGTATTCAGATGAACAGAGAATTAAATTGGTGCCCAACCAGTTACGAGAGGTCGCTAGGAGTTGGTGGATTACAACCAAAAGAGTATTAGAACAGCGGGGTACGGTGATTACGTGAGAAGTCTTTAAAACTGAATTTTATCGAAGATTCTTCTCAGGATCGTACCGAGAGGACAAGAGAGCAGAGTTTGAGAATTTGAGACAAGGCCAACTGAATATTGAAGAATATGTTGCTAAATTCTCTACTCTACTGCGTTTTGTTCCTCAGATAGCTGGGAATGATGAAGCTGTAACTGAGCAGTTCATCAAAGGATTGAATTCAGAGATAGTTGCATTGATAAATATGCAGCGACCTTACCATTTTGCTGATACTTTGAATAAAGCAAAAAGAGCTGAGGCGAGTCTGAGTAGACAACAAGAAAGGTTGTGTGCAATGCAACCCCAGACACAACAATTCCCTCTCCGATTGGATAGTGGCAGTACGAGTGCGAAGCAAGATTTACTGAAAGCTCGAAAGAAACAGTTCAAGAAGTTAGGGAGCGGTTCATCTAGCTCCAGTGGTTCTAGCCCGAGTTATACTGGAGTTTATTGCAGGACTTGCGGAGGGAGACATCCCATGGAGCAGTGCCAGGGAGTGACTGGTAGGTGCAATATCTGTAAACAGCAGGGACACTTTGCTAGAGTTTGTCCACAGAAAGGTCCCCGAAGATTTCAGGGAGCAGAATCATCTGGTGGTAATGATCGAGGAACAGACCCAGGATACACGTGATGATATAGTGGTAGGTAATAATCTTTTATGATTATGTTGCATATGTATTGATATATACTAATGCATTCCCTACGATTATCTTTGACTGAGTTGTATTGATATATGTTGTACCTGCTGGGTCTGTAGTACTGTATTATTGATTCTCGTACCTTTTGGGGAGAGGAATTGATATCAGTAAATTCTGTGATATATTGTGTACTGCAGTAAAAAGAGAATGAGATTGAATTAGATTGTATTGTACTTGTGTTATCTGATTCTGACTACATCATTGATATTAATATGCTAACAAGTACAGAACTATTATAGATTCTTGCCAGGAGATGGTAAGATTCGGACCTGAAATGGCCGATGAACGAATGATATACGGTAAGGATTCTCGATTTTGAATTCCTTGACATCCGTATTATGTATGATTCGATGATTATAGAAAAGAATGGAAAAATTCCTTATGTATTCAGTTGATTACTGAAGTTGAGCCTATCTGGGAATGATTTGTCAGTAGCAGGAGAGTTGCTATAGTCGTTCCAGATAAAATTCCGGGTTTGTCTTATAGTAGAGAGACCGACTTCAGCCTTGATTTGATATCAGGTATGAATTTCATTTTAGACTTCTGTACAGAATGATATTGATTGAATTGAAAGAATTGAAATGTAAGTTAGAAGAGTTACTGCCTGAGAGTTAGAGTTACATCTGGTTATGTGTTTCTCTGGGAAATACTTCAGTTCTGTGTATGGGTTGATAAATCCTGTGTTCCGAAGTGTTCTGATGACCTTATGCTCGTTTTATCTATGATATTTTGATATATTCCCAGCGTATGATTGATTGAATCGAACAGTTGAAATTTGTATTGAATATTCTGGGAACTGAGATTGTTGTATACAGAATTGTTCGGCTATGAATCCAGATTGCAACAGATTGTATTCAGAGTCTGTGATATCTGAAGATAGTATACTGATTGATTGTAGCACAGTTGAGACCGTGATCAGTGGCTGAAGATGACATTGAAAATGGCAGGACTTCAGAAATGTCAAAAAAAATTGCGTTTTATGAATTTACTAAATCAGTATAAATGATTGGTGTTTTGAATCCGATCCGATATTGCTGTTATTTTGAATCCGTATTTGATACCGATTATTATGAACCGTTGAGATTATATACAGTTCAAGCCGGCTCAGAGCTGATGTTGAAAATTACAGCAGTTCCGAGGTTTGATCAGATTGTTCAGAACTTGATTTTGATAGTCAGAACAGTGTGTCAATCAGAATACCAGGTAGGTAATGCTTTATTTTATATAATTAGCTGATTTGTTCGTGCCAGATATTTCGAATTTGAAATAACAGGTATTTTCAGAGGCACACAGTAGTAGATTCAGTATTATTCTGGTAACAGGAAATGTGTGATAATTCGAACGGATAGTTTCGATGCAAACAAATGAAATCAGTTTTGTCAGAATTTGTATTGAAATGTCTAAATCGATGACAAATGAGGACAGGAAAATAGAAACCTAGGAGATTGGTTGTACAGATTATCGATTCCTGAATAGAAATAGGAGTACAATTCCATGGATCTGGTGATAGTTACCGAAATCTTGCCAAGATTGTACCAAAGATGTGATTATGATTGAACGATTGTTCAAATCTATATATGTTATATTGTACAGAATGACGTACAGATATGACTAGACGACTGAGAGGTATGTCAGAAAAGGGGTCAGATTGTATTGAATGCCAGAGTTAATTATATCATACCGTGATTTTTGGTTGATTTTATACTTTTGGCAGAATGTATAGCATGATTTTTTATATATGGTTTATAGATTGACGGATAGTCGGAGCGAACTATCTAGATACTGGAGGATATCCAGGAACTGTAGTGCTGGATTTAGCACTAGTTACCTGATGTCCTGTCACTTAATGAATTATTGTACAATAATAGCTATTAGGTGAGTATCGAGATAGCTCTAGTCGAGGTATTGTACAGTGAAAAATGCGGATTTCCTTCGTATGGGGATGATATTGCGGTGATGCCTGAGATTGGATTTGACGGGATCCAAGATCTGATAAAGAAAATGAAACTGATTAGAAGCAAATGAAGATAGTTCGGAAATTGATATGAACTATGCCAACGTCGGGCGATGACTGTTGGTGTTTGAGGCCGGGATTGAGTTGTTAGGATCTACTGATTGGTATATACGGATGTTGTATAGCCAGTATTTGCAATTAATTTTATCAGAATGGTTTGGTAGAATGAGTTTTCTGAAGTAACCTCTATTATACATTCCTTCTTTATCTGAATTGATTGCCTGTGATTTCGAGGACGAAATCATATCTTAGAGGGGGAGAAATGTAATGCCCGAGATTTTATATCGTGCTAAATTACGATTATTGATTTTAATCGAGACAATTATGAAAGGGCTAATCGAGACACGAAATGAGGTGTCGTGTGAGATTTGTGGTGCGAGGACCGTAGCTCTCGCGCACATGCACGTCATAATGCGCGCACATGCGCAAGATGGACAGAAGGCCCCGCGCATATGCGCGAAGTGAGTGCGCGCATATGCGCGAGCATATGTTACCAACGTCCAGAGAGCCTCGCGCATATGCGCGGAAGGCGTCGCGTATATGCGCGAGCTGCCGAGAAGTGATGTGCGATGACCAGTAGGTCTCGCACATATGCGCCGGTTGATGTCGCGCATATGCGCGAGACGTGTTTTATGAAGGATGATCCACTTGGCTTCAGCATGCATCGTTGATGTATATATATATATATACACAATGCAATTCCCTTCATAATTTTGCAAGAAAACCGAGAAAAGGGCAAGGGGAAAGTGATAGAAAATCCTTACGCCTTTTGTGAGAAATTCGTCTGTCGATTTTAAATCCGACTTCATTACTGTGTTCCTATCGACGTAGGCTATAACTGGACGTAAGTTTTACTACGTTTTGATATGTTTTGAAATTATGATGTTGTCAGAATTGAATGGAATTCATATATGATGTTCTTGACATGTTAGACATCATAGAATCGAAGTCAGATTAAGAAACGGACTGATTATGGAATTATTATGATTTTCGGAGTCGATTTGATTAAGAATCGATATCAGATTTATATCATCGTTGAGATTCTGATTTCTACCGATTTTAATTATGAGTTCTGGTATTATATCTGTGATGTTGAAATTGACGGGGTTATCGAGATTGTATTATTATGCCGTCGAAACATCAGTTGATTGATATTGATCAGATTCGGTATTGATTTAGATGGTATTGTGGTATCGTAAGTCGATTGGCATTTATCAGATTATGTTTTGATTTGAGTATTAATCAGAACAGGTTTTGAACTGAGTCATGTACTGATATTGTATCTATTCGATTGTCATTATCAGATTTGGGTATGGACATAGTTGAATTTGGGACTTCGTCTTCGTCGGACCAAGAAGATAAAGGTATAAATTAATGTTGAGTTGGGATTGCACAACTCGAGTGATGTTTGGCTCGAGTTTCTCTAAATCACATAATTTACTTTATTGCATTGATATTTGCATTGATGTGATTGACGTACTTGTTCTCTTGATTTATAGATAGCAGGTATTAGACGACTAATCTTGGGACAGAAGTGCCTGATAGTGGCGGGATAGCCACGGGCACATTGTACGATGTCACAAGATAGTGTATTGGCGATAGTACCAAAGTCTGTTACCGGATGTTTGGCTATCGATGTGGATAGAAATGTGGCTTCTTCTATTACTGGTGATCGGTACTGTATCGATATGGATAGAATCGTAACTCTTCTATTATTGATGATCGATATCATATCGATGTGGATAGAATCGGAGTTTCTTCTATTACTGGTGATCGATACTTTACCGATGTGGATAGAATCAGAGCTTCTTCTATTACTGGTGATCGATACCCTATCGACGTGGATAGAACTGGAGTCTTTTCTATTACTGTTGGTCGATATGAGAATGCCAACTTCTGGAAACCGGGATCCCTAGACTAGGATTGAGTCTAGTCTTAAATGTGAAGTCATGAGTCTAATTGACAGTTTATATTGAGTTATGTTGATTATGTTCCTGAATATGGTACATGATGAATTATGTTCCTGATGATTGTACAAGTTTAGAATAGGATTTATTCTTGATATGGATTTATATTCCGATCTGAATACATGTTAGAAATAACTGTTATATGCTTTTATATTGTTTTTATGATTGCATGTATACATGATTTATACTGAGAATGTAATTCTCACCGGAGTTATCCGACTGTTGTCTTGTTTGTATGTGTGCATGGCAACAGGTGGGATAGGATCAGGGTCAAGAAGAGAACGAGGCTGGACGTGGAGATCCGGGCTTCGAAGCAACTTAGGATTCAGCACTGATATATAGTTGAACCTAGTTGAATTCTTGTAGATAATACAAGATTTATATGTTTATGTTTAGTATGTAATCTGAATTGAATTACATTACGTTTCCGCTTTGTGTTTAAAAAAAAAAAATTAGACCCTGTTTATTATATAATTGTTTGAATTATTTCTAAAGACAATTAAGGAATGAATTAGCGTCCGGGTCCCCGTACCTCAATACAAAAATCCCAATGGGTTAGAAGTCCTCTTATGTTTTGTGGAGACCCCTTGAGTTTCATGTGTATTTTTTCCCCTCAAACTTGAAGTTTTCCTTAGAAATAATTGGAATTAGAATATAGAGATGCATCAAAGATCCCAATGGGTTTGAAGTTTCAACACCAACCGACATGTTCTGTTCTGATAAATGTGGTTGATGATGTGGACCTTCACCTCACTGCATCAGCTTTCAATACCCTTTAAATGATAAATAAATTGAGTGAAATTATTATTATTATTTTTTTGGGTTTTATTACCTTTTGAATGTTCATTATTCTTTCCCTAAATAAATTGTATACATTTTCACCTATCTCGATCAAATTTGTGATCGGTTCGAAGAGCATATAGAGACTTGTAGATCTATGGCGGATGATATATAACTGGTAAATATTTTCTTGCTGGTTTCAATTTTGTCCTGACCTAGTTGATCATGTATCGATGGTGTTGATAGACAAAAACAATTGAGAAATTATTATTTAATTTACTTAGATATTATTCAAAATTCATGTTTTTAGATGTATAAAATAAAATAAAATTGGACATGCCATTTAAATATTTTCACATTTTAAGACAGGTGATGCCCAGAAATGTTTTGAACACACTCAAAAACTAAAATATAACAAATTGCATGTACTTCGTGTGCTTTATAGAAGTCCTAGTAGAAATTGGAACTTAAGTTTAAGGCCGACAAAATTTCCTAAAAATTCTGACTCATAAATAATTCCGCTTCGAAAATATCTAGACCGGCATTTTTCTCGATCCAAGTTTTTGGGAATTTGCCCAAGCCGGTCAATGTTGGAAGAAAGATCGAGCAAATAACCTCTACTTGATGAGATTCTCGAAATAATATTATTAATAATTTAATATATTATTAGGTTGAAAACCATATAGAAATTAGCTAATTCTTTAAAGACAAAAACTTGTGTGAGACGGTCTCACGGGTCATATTTTGTGAGACAGATATCTTATTTGAGTCATTAATGAAAAATATTATTTTTTATGCTAAGAGTATTATTTTTTATTGTGAATATCGGTAGGATTGACTCGTCTCACAGAAAAATATTCGTGAAACCGTCTCACAAGATATCTACTCTTCTTTAAATTGGGTAGCCCGCCAATAGATGATACTTTTAAGGCTTAAATTAAATGGTATACTAATTAATTCAAATAAATAAAGAGAATTTTCTTAATTTAAAAAACCCTTTTATATTAAATATTATATAATATAACTTTAATATTTTAAAAATTCTAAAATACCTTCATTTACCTTTTTAAGTATATCAACTAATTACAACTTTTAGTGAAATAAGAATTATTCGATATGTGCTAAATTAAGTAATTTCATGCTAAAGATTAACTTTCTATATTAAATTCATTTTTTCCTCCGAAAATTTTGTCCTAATTTCAATCATTCAAGCATTAACACCCAAATGCTTAGTCTATTTGAAGAAGTGAAAGTATTATACATTAATCAATTTTTACGAATAAGATATTTAAATTATATGAGTAAAAAGCCACTGGAGATTTTATAAATTCGAATTTTTTAAAAATAAACTAAAAAAAAACAAATTACATTCTAATATTTTGTTTTTCTAAAATAATTTCTTTGTTAAGAAGAAAATTATATATAAGTTTTGGTGATATCAAACAAAACTGATATAACTCAAACTTACATTAAGACTTTTAAAATGAACTAAACAACATTATAAGTACGATTATCAACCTACACTCTTACAAGCTAAATTGAATAGATAGATCGAGCTGCTCAAATATTTTCGATCTGATACGGTTTCTTCATTAATATCACTTAAACTAAGTTGTTCGAACAAAACAAATAAACTCGAAGACTAGTTTGTCAATATTCTCTAAAGACAAATAGTCTATATTAGGATCGATTGTAAGTGAAAAAGTTTTTAGAATGAGGGTTGAATAAACACTTGACAATTTTCACAATCTTTTCGAATAATGAGTCAGTTTAGTGATAAACTGAATTCAGGAATTTTGTTGTAGATGTCAATCAGTTAACTAATGAAAGTGCGAAAATAAACTGAATGACAGATAGAATAAAACTGAAATTAAGGGACTCAAGATTTGTGGATGTTCGGAGATTTCAACACTCCTGCGTCACCCCTTCTATCTCGAAGATATTGATCTATACAAATATTTGTACAAACCCACTTCAGTTTGGACTTAACAATGTCAAAACTGAAACTCTTAGTTTCAATACAATTTATCAGTACTCAACTGATGTGTAACTTCTTAGCACAACTGATCTCTACAAGATCGAATAATACAACAATGAGTGTTTGTGCTTTTAAGCTCAAAGTATAGCCTGAAAGTTATGAATGTGTATACTAAGCGTGAGCATTTGAGGGATTTTTAAACTTGAAAGAATATGCACAGAGTTCTGCTTGATAACTTGACCACTTTCGTAGCTTGATTACTTGATTACCTTTCTTCAGCTGATCTTCTCAGCTATTTATAGGCTTTGTTTCTAACGGTAACAGTGAATGCATTTTGAATATTTATATCCGTTGTATATCCACGTCAACGTACTTCTGACAATCTACACTGTAGCTTTTCTGAAATGCGGAGTTCCTACTATACGTTGCAGTCTGCTCTTGTACAATTGTCGGTTGATAGCTACGTTCCTTAACTGATGACGTGTCAAACTGATTTATCAGTTGACATAGCCGATAGGATTAACTGATTGCTCTCAACTGATTGTAGTGTAACTGATTAGTTCCAACTGATCATCCAGTTGACTACATAGTTCAGTTGCCTTTGATTATATATGCACTAATCTTCAGTTCGGACAACTAACAATTTACGAATTTTTAGACTAGTTACTTTCAGTCTTTTTGATCAGTTGTTCAATCTTTTCACGTTCAATTTGTCAAACTCTGAAATTAAGTTTCCAACAGTCTAGCTCTGAGTATAATAAAGTTGTCAACAAGGACAAAAGATAGAATATATGTTGGTTACCACTTTCAGCTAGTGTCCAAGGAATTTGAGATGGCCGGTACTATATTTGACAAAACAACAAAGACACGTTGCATAAGTGTCTAAGCGTCTGCTACCTAGTACATCTATGAGCACTATATATATTTATTAACATTGGAGACCAACACCTATAAGTAAGAAATGTATCAAGACCGAAGACCTTTCTGAACAACTATTGTTTATCAATCTTGTTCAAGCATTCAAATATCACAACATTCTTCAAATGATTCATCTTTTAAGCTGTTTTTGCTCACACTAAGTTTACCATCAGATCGATTAAGGATCAATAGTGAGCACTTTGTATTCTCACTTATCATTTAAACACGAGCATTGTTGTATTGTGAGAATCAATTATAACTATCAGAAGACAATTTCTTAATAGATCAAGTTGAAGTAAAGAGTACCAGAAGTTTCATCTTATTAGGGTTGTAGAACCAAGCTGAAGAGGATTTCTACAAGTTGTTGTACCAATTAAATCTTTTAGTGATATATTTCTGAAAATAGAAGAGGATACATATAAGCTTATCCTTCGAACTTGCATAAAAAATTCTTGTCTCTTTAACTAGTATTACTTACTTGTCCTCTTAAGATTATTATATGCGCTGATAAGTCAATTGACGTAAATTGAGCTATTATTTTTATATCATACTCACTAACTAATTTGAGCATTTTCTGCACTTAGAACTTGATTCTAGTAGCTCAAATTACTCAGTTCGATTGGAATAATGACTTGAGCTGTTAACACGGCCTAAGCTTAGCATTATTTGACTAATTTTGAATAACACTTCATTCAAACCCCTTTAAAATGTTATATTCAATCCTAATAAGTGGTATCAAAGCGGTTTATTCCAATCTCTGAAAATTGATATACCAAATGACCTCCTTTAAAAAAATTCATATGTTTTCGATTAGAAAATTCAAATGCACGAACATCTATCAGATCAAGACGATGACATGTGATATGTCATCATGGACCAATGAATATCATGAAAGCAAATACAGTTGTCGCTGTAACAGATGATGCTCCTCAAATGGTAGAAAAACCCAGAATATAATGGATTGCCGAGGACAAAAAGAAAGCAAATATGGAAAACACTGCAAAATATATCTTTTATAAGACATTAGATAAAAATATGTTTAGTAAAATTAAAACATGCTCAACTTCTAAAGAAATTTGGAAAAACCTAATCCAACTTTGTGAAATGAATGATCAGATAAAGGAGAACAAGATGATGGTGGCCATGCAGAAGTTTGATAACATCAAAATGAAGGTCTGAGAAACGATGAACGAATTTGATGAAAGGTTCAACAACATAGTAATCGAGCTGGAAGCACTTAGAATAACTACAACAACAGGGAGGTTGCACTTAAAGTGATGAGAGCCTTACCAAGAAAATAGGATATCAAGACCATAGCCATGAGAGAGTCCAATGATCTGAACAAGCTCGAGTTACATAATATGTTCGCTGATCTAAAGAACTATGAATTCGAGCTAGGAACTAGAAATGAAGAAGAACCATAAGTTCCGCTAGTTACAAAAGCCCTTGTCGCAACTAAAGAATCCCCATCCAATTCAGTGAATAGCTGAGCAATGACACCAAGTCATTATTTGTCAAAAAACTTAGGAAGTTCATGATGAAGAATAACTATGATCTTCAAAAATCTTATAAAAAGAACAATTATAATAAAGAATCAAATTCTTCTGATCAAGCTTGTTCATTGTCGATTGCACTAAACTAAAGAAAGATGACAAAAAGTCATCTGACAAGAGTAAAACCAAAGACGAGGAGAAATTCTTTAGAAGAAAGAGAGAACATAAGGTGTTGATAGCAGAAAAAAGTAAGAGCGAGTGAGCTGAGACAAACTCAGAAACTGCCAGCTCAGATGATGACTCTAGCGATAGTGATGAAGAATCGGTTATGAAAATTTGGAATCCAACCTTGATGAGCTATTCGACTTTACTTCTAATGAATTCACAGTAGACGATCTAATCAATGCACTAAATGAGATGTAATTGATTATAAAAGACTTTCGCAAACATTTGACGAAGTCAAAGAATAAAACAAATGTTTGACACATAAGTCTAGCAGCTCGAGCTCTAAATAGCTCAATGAATTGGACAGTCTTAAGACAAAAGTTAATATGCTCACGACTGAAAATGTTAATATGCGATATGAAATCCAAGTCATTATGATTGAAAATCAAAGGTTCACTAATCTAGTCAACAGTTGGAGAAAGTCTTCTATTTTACTTGAAAAAATGCATAAAGGTAAAAAACAAGCTGATGACAGATCAGACCTAAGCTTTGTTCATAATGAATGCAACTTTTCTGAAATAAATAATCAGTTATGTCTAAAAAAAGAAAATTCTAAAAATATAGATTTTTCCAGATCAAACACAATATTGGAACATTTAGGACCTGAAATTCAAGTCAGCAAACATGTCTATCAAAAGAACAATGAAATGCACCGTGGACTTGGATATGTAGAACCTAATAGTTCCAAGTCAGGTTGGCTCAGGACCATACTAAGCCAAAATAGATATGATCATCATTCCAAGTCAAGCTGGTATGGTAAGAGTTACGATATTGGGAAAAAAATACTATCAATTCTTATTGTCACGAGAATTGGGAAGAATAATTATGGGATGGGTCCCTACCTGATCCCACCTTACTTAAGTTTGCATGAGGGTATCCGCAACCCTAAACCAACAAATTCAACTTCATTATGAGACCTACTATGCAACATCATTATCACATCAAAATTTAAAAACCTACAACGTTTATAAATCTCTCAATATTAACATAAACCTTAAAATAAATTTCTCTAGTCTGACTTGTTTACACATCATTCTACATTTTTTATTTACTATATTTATTTATAATCTTAATTTATATACTATATAAATATATATTTATGATATTCATTTTAATTAATTTATTAATAGTATATATTAATTTTATTAATAAATAATATTTTTAAGCATTAAATCATTACAGTGAGATAATAATTAAAACATTCATAATTAATAATAAAATTATTTTTTACTAATTGAATATGTTGCCCAAATGTGTTCAACCAAAACGGCTCGAAGCTAGTGATTTCTTCCCTATCATGTCACTCGCTATAATTTTGGAGATACTTCAGAAATTATTAGGCAGAGCCTTATCACTATTCGTGTTGGTGGAGGAGAGTCTTCATCAGACCAATTGACTTATTCATCTCTTTTATCCTCAATAATCATGTTGTGCATAATAATGTATGTGTACATAATATTTCTTAGGTCATTCTTGTGTCAATATCGCACATGACCTCTAACTATTGTCCAACGAGCTTGGAGCACTCCAAATTCCCGCTCCACATCCTTTTCCGAGACTACTGTTTCTCCTTGAATATATTCTTCTTGGGATCCTCGAGGCATGTAAAGCTCTTCACAAATGCAACTTATTCCGATAGATACCATCTTAAAGATAATATCATTTTGTATAATATGTTTCGTTGACCGTGAAATTAACATCTGTAACATTTTCTTGTAGGACAGCGTTGAATAACGATGATTCGTTAAGAACATTTACATCATTATGCGACAGTGCAATGCCAAAAAAAGCATTTAATATCCACAAGTATGCAAGCGCGACCGCTTCAAGAATTATTGTTGGGACATCGTAATCGCCTCTAGTAAATTGTATTTTCCAATCTACAGGGCAATTCCGCCACTCCCAATGCATGCAATCAAGTCCTCCCAACATTCCAGGGAACTCGTCTTTCTCCTCATGCATTTGAAGCAATTGTTGAGCCATTGCCATGGACTCTTGCTTTTCGGGAAGTTTCAAAACTCCATTGTTAATTTAATCCTACAAAATATTCTTAAAAGCCCAATAAAACTTAGTGGCATGATTATATGAGTTGTGGTACTTACAATATTCTCGTTCCTTCAGCTCTTTCTTTGGATAAAACTCTGTGATCTGGTGAGAAAGTGATAAATTCCTCTTTTACCAGAAAATCAAAAACCTCATCAGTATTCGATACATCAAAATTGTTGTTGGAACTTTTCAAGTTCACAATCTTGATTTTGATGTTAACAAAACTTGTTAATTTGTGTTACTAATAATCTACCTTAGTGTGCAGAAGCTAGGATCAATCACAAGCTGTTTACATCACAAATTGAATCATTCTAACTGTTACGTCAATTGAGTAGTCCAGCTGATTGTCCAGTTGATAGGTGGTTGATAAGTGCAAGATTTGCACTTAATTTATATAAGAATTCATTTTGAATTATGTTAGTTTCGAACGGAATTATGCGGTTTTTGTTCGTTTTTGTTGTCACTGCAGGAGTTGAGGAAAATAGTGCAAAGAAGCAAGATAACACACCAAGAAGTGCACACCATCGGAAAGAGGTGCGCGCGCGGCCGCACCACTTCACGCGCAGCCGCGCGAGCATACATGCAAGACATCGACCGCGCGCGCACAGATGAAGCACGCGAGCAGAAGCTTGCGCGCGGTCGCGCCACTACACGCGCAACCGCGCGCGCATGGATACAGCTCACCAACCAGAAGCTTGCGCGCGGCCGCGCGACTTCATGCGCAACCACGCGCGCAGCGTCCAGAAAATTTATAAAACGCGCGTCGCTAGGTCAGATTCGGGAGAGAGCCGCCGTGGGAAAGAAACACACGAGAAAAACACTAGTTTCGGAGAGAAAAACACACGGGATAGAGGCACGGAAAGGAGACGAAGATATAGAGTGCAAAAAACAATCACAAATACGAAGAACGACGGATCTGGGGACGGAGACGACACTTCGGACTTGTCATATACTCTCTCGCCTTTATATTTTCTTGTATTTCGATGTCTAAACCTTCGAATATGTGTTTTTTTTATTTAGAATTCATTATGAAATAATTTTCTTGTCTAGAGAATGACGTAACTTTGTGGATACGATGATTTGACGCAGTGGTTTATTTGATTGAATTCCGCTCTTGTTTAATTATGTTCTCTGTGTTTATTTCACTGCAATTTACTGGCCATAAATTGTTTGTTGTTTGATTAATTCTATAACTCGGGAGAGGGACTAGGAATATAGATCATTAGAGGCACATCGTTGAATGTTTATATCGTTCGGAAGGCGTATAACTTTAGCGAGGCTTAGGTAAGAACATCATTTGCACTTATCAATTAAACTTAGATTTTATTAGGAATAATTGAATCGAAGTTTGATTGATACAATTTATTCGTCACTTGGGAAAGAGAGAATAAAATAATTAAGTGTTCTTGGTCATTAAATAATTGAAATTCATGAATATAAATTCAACTGGGAATATTTATCGTGGAAACTTAGTGAAATCATTTCTCTAGATATTTTCTCTCATTGTTATTTCTCAACTCGGTGATTTGATTATTTATTTGTTTTCAATTAATTCGTTTAATTAAACCAAATCTCTTTTAATTTTTCTAAATAAAGCTGAGACTATTTTAATTATAAGCATTGATATAATTTTAATTCACACTCCTCGTGGGATCGACACTTGTGCTCAAAATTATATTTTACTATAACTTGACGTCGTGCGCTTGCGAGCAATCAAGAAAACACGCAACAAGTTTTTGACGCCATTGCCGTGGAGTGTCAAAATTTGAATTTATATCAATATTGTTACCAATTAGTCTAAATTTTAATTTAGAGCCTTTATTTTTATTTTATATCGATTGAGTCATTCATTTTTCTCTGTGTGACAGTGCATGCGAAGATCGCAAAGCCCTGACTTGCTTATCTTTGATCCAGAAATCGAAAGAATTGCACGGAGGCTACGAAAAGCTAGAAAGGAAGAAATCCTAGCCATGGCTGAGAACAGAGAGAATGACAGACATATGCCGCCAGAGGCTATACCGATCAGAGATCACTTCAGACAAGTGATCAATGCACATTATTCTGGCATTGCTCGGGGGATCATAAATGCCAACAATTTCGAGCTGAAGCCTACCCGATCAATATGGTTCAACAAAACCAGTTCGCTGAAACTGCTACTTCAGATCCTCACGTTCACCTGAGAACCTTCTTGGAAATCACAGATACGGTAAAAATTAATAACGTTCCTGACGATATTATTAGATTGTGTTTGTTTCCATTTTCTCTCAGGGACCAAGCAAGAGGATGGCTCTAATCACTTCCGCTGGGGAGCATCACAACGTGGCAAGAGCTGGCAACAAGATTTCTGTCTAAATATTTCCCCCTGCAAAGTCTGCACAGTTGAAGATTGAGATCAGTACTTTCAGGCAGAATTATTTTGAGCAACTCTATGAGGCGTGGGAAAGGTATAAGGAGTTGTTGCGGAGGTGCCCAAATCATGGTTTTGAAGACTGGGTACAAATCGAGCTTTTCTATAATGGATTGAATGGTCAGACACGGACAACGGTAGATGCAGCGGCAGGTGGCACGATCTTTGCCAAATCCCCTGCTCAAGCCTATGACTTGCTTGAGCAGATGACTATTAATAGCTACTAATGGCCGTCTGAGAGGTCAGGAGTACCGAGGACAGCTGGAGTTTATGCTGTGGATCCTATCACATCACTCACTGCGCAAGTATCAGCATTGACTACACAGCTAGCAACCATGAATAAAGTGAGTACATCAAATACTGAGGGACCATTGGTTGTCGTTGAAGAATCGCAAATTCCTGAAGAAGTGCAGTACATCAACAACAAGAACTTTGGAGGCTATGGAGGATATCGAGGTAACCCTCCTCCTAACACTTATCATCCTGGTTTGAGAAACCATGAAAATTTTTCATACGCAAATAATAAGAATGTGTTGAATCCTCCACCGGGGTTCAATACATCAAACGGGGAAGGGAAGCCGTCATTTGAGGATTTAGTTGGGACATTCGTTTCTGAATCTGGCAAGAGGATGGCTAGGACTGAGTCTAGGCTTGACAACCTAGAGACACACATGGCGAATATTGGTGCTTCTTTGAAAATCCTTGAGTCGCAAGTGGGGCAGATAACGAGGCAACTCACGTCTCAACCGTCAGGCGCAGTCCAAAAGACTGCAGACCCAAATCTGAGAGAAGTGAATGCCATTTTTATACAGCATGAAGAGTTTGGTGTGGTAGACAGAGAAGAGAAGGAGGTTGAACACACACCTGTTCGGGATGAAAAGCCAACTCCAACCAAAAGAGCCCGAGGTAAGAAATATGAGGGGTATGATTTAAATCAATGCATTGATATTTCTTTACTTCCCTACCCCCAGATATTTTTACAATTACAAGCTGAATTTCAAAAGAAAAAAGGTCTTGAAGATCTCAAGAACCTACACACTAATAATGAGTTTGCAGATCAGGTGGAAGGTGAATTTACTGAAGGAACACGAAGAAATCGTCCTCAGAAGTTGCTAGATCCCGGTGAATTTATTATGCCATGTGAAATAGGGGGTAAATTGGTGGAAAAAGCTCTATGTGACTCAGGAGCGAGCGTGAATATAATGCCAAGTTCTCTCTACGAGAAACTTGGATTGAGCAAGATGAAGCCCACATGACTAAGCTTATAGATGGCAGATAAATCGATCAGGACACCGTTGGGTATTGTTGAAGATGTTGAACTTCGGATCGATAAACTGAAGGTTCTAGCAGGGTTCGTGGTACTTGACATGGAGAACAGTCAGAATGTTCACGTCATTCTAGGTCGACCATTATTGGCTACTGTTGGAGCCATCATTGACGTGAAACGAGGAAAGTTGACCATGGATGTTGAAGGTCAAAGGGTGGAAATCAAGGCATCTGAAAGTTATCACGACCCACCTTGAGCAGTGTAGTGACAGTCGAGCTAACGACGTTAAACTAAGCGCTGTGTGGGAGGCAACCCACAAAAAAATTTTTTAGCATTCGTTTTGTTTTTATTATTTTATTTTATTTTACTCCCTTAGTTGTTAATTTTAACCACCACCAGATCTACCGCCGCAACACATGGACGATGAAGCTGAAGATGCTGCGAACGATGACTCGAGCCCCGAGTTCTGACACTCGTACGCGAGGTATGTGTTGTCGTGTTCTTTATTTCTATACATTGAGGACAATGCATACTTTAAGTTTGGGAGGTGAATTTACTTGCTTGTTAAAATTATTATTATATATTTTTTTATTGCTCAGTAGTTAAATTGATTTTTTTTCTTCTTTAGTTTTTATTTATTTTTTGCATGCTAGATTTGTTAGGAAGAGTCATTGATAAGTAAAATGTGTGACCGATGATAAAAATTGAATTGCGGTCCTGAAGTATATATGTGTTCATGATATCTTAGGAGTCACAATTATTTTGCATTGTCGTGTTTGTTGATACTATCGTTGCTTAGAGACAAGTTGCATGTCTGTGATGCTAAATAGACGATGGAGATCTGATTCTTGGTAATTCTTGCATGACATTGATTGACACTTTTGCAAACATAGAAATGATCTAGGCAATTTTTCACAATATCTTTGGGCCTATGTTCTTTGTTTACTGTCAATTATAGCCCTTTGAGCTTCGAGTTAATTGAGATGCTTAAAATTTCTTTTGTACCTACGTCGTATATCATTTTTGGTTGAACAAATGCATGTGATTAGTTTGTATGAGATGACTAATGGATTGATGGTAATCTAGAACTTGTTTGAGCACTTTTCGAGGCGAAATACAGATAATATGTGACATAGTAATGATTTAGGCGATCTTTGGAGCCGTTTTGAGCCTTCGAGCCTACCAAATGAACATGAAATATCCCTAGTGTCCTATTTTGAGTCTACAAAAAATCAAGTGGTGTATGTCAATGACATACAATTAGCCCCCACTTGCATCTATTCTACATCCCACAACGACTACCTAATGAAGCTTATACACTTATTGTCCTACCTAATTTTGAGAGAAATAAGTTCATGGGTGTTGTAATGATTCAAATACTCCTTGAAAAGAAATGAAAAGTTAAATGTGCTAAAAGGAGTTGAAAAGAGACAAGAAGAAGAAATACAATAAAAAAAAAGTGAATCAAAAGTGGTGAAAAAGAAAGTATATGGGAGATGAAGGATATGAATGAGAAGAAAACAATGAGTGGTTGGTGAATGAAAAGAGAATGTAAAGGAGTGAAATTGATGAAGCTCAAATATTTCTCTCAAAGTTTGATCTCCATACCTTTATTGTAGCCATGAGCCGTAGCCCTAACATTACAAGCCGATAAGACCTATTAACCTTGTCAGATTTATCCAATATACTAGTGGAGAAAAGTTGTTCAAGTCAAGCTTATGGATACCTGATAAACATGGTTAACGAGTATAGACTTTAATCATTTGCATGCAAGCATCTCATTATGTGATTTCATTTTTGGTATACTTGTGTTGAATATTTATTGAACCAATTAATCACCGATAAAGTCCTAGGTGATTTGTGAATGTGAATTTGTACTTTAATGAAATGTGAGTCAAACTGAACTGAAGATCTCTTGAGTTTATAAGGCTAGTGGGTGTTGTAAATTTATTTGAGCATTCGATGGGGTAAATGAACATTGACATATCACACACACACGTGACTCCTTAGGAAATCGTGAATTACATGAAATTAGATAAGTCGGAGGGCAGTATCACCTTTTGCATATCCATCACTATAGTCGTTAGCGTTAATTTTTCCTTGATTATTTGCTTTTATTTTATTTTGCTCGGGACTAGCAAAAGTTCAAGTTTGGGGGGTTTGATAAGTGCACGATTTGCACTTAATTTATATAAGTATCCATTTTGAATTATGTTAGTTTCGAACGGAATTATGCGGTTTTTGTTCGTTTTTGTTGTCACTGCAAGAGTTGAGGAAAATAGTGCAAAGATGCAAGATAACACACCAAGAAGCGCACACCATCAGACCAAGGTGCGCGCACGGCCGCGCCACTTCACGTGCAGCCACGCGATCATACATGCAAGACATCGACCAGAGAGGCGCGCGCAGCAGCGCCACTTCTCGCGTGATCGCCTGCGCACAGATGAAGCACGCGAGCAGAAGCTTGCGCGCGGTCACGCCACTACACGCGCAACCGCGCGCACATGGATACATCTCACCAACCAGAAGCTTGCGCGCGGCCGCGCGACTTCATGCGCAACCGCGCGCGCAGCGTCCAGAAAATTTATAAAACACGCGCCGCTAGGTCAGATTCGGGAGAGAGCCGCCGTGGGAAAGAAAAACACGAGAAAAACACACGGGATAGAGGCACGGACAGGAGACGAAGATCTAGAGTGCGAAGAACAATCACAAATATGAAGAACGACGGATCTGGGGACGGAGACGACACTTCGGATTTGTCATCTACTCTCTCGCCTTTATATTTTCTTGTATTTCGATGTCTAAACCTTCGAATATGTGTTGTTTTTATTTAGAATTCATTATGAACTAATTTTCTAGTCTAGAGAATGACGTAACTTTGTGGATACGATGATTTGACGCAGTGGCTTATTTGATTGAATTCCGCTCTTGTTTAATTGTGTTCTCTGTGTTTATTTCACTGCAATTTACTGGCCATAAATTGTTTGTTGTTTGATTAATTCTATAACTCGGGAGAGGGACTAGGAATATAGATCATTAGAGGCACATCGTTGAATGTTTATATCGTTCGGAAGGCGTATAACTTTAGCGAGGCTTAGGTAAGAACATCATTTGCACTTATCAATTAAACTTAGATTTTATTAGGAATAATTGAATCGAAGTTTGATTGATACAATTTATTCGTCACTTGGGAAAGAGAGAATAAAATAATTAAGTGTTCTTGGTCATTAAATAATTGGAATTCATGAATATAAATTCAACAGGGAATAATTATCGTGGAAACTTGGTGAAATCATTTCTCTAGATATTTTCTCTAATTGTTATTTCTCAACTCGTTGATTTGATTATTTATTTGTTTTCAATTAATTCGTTTAAGTAAACCAAATCTCTTTTAATTTTTCTAAATAAAGTTGAGACTATTTTAATTACAAGCATTGATATAATTTTAATTCACACTCCTCGTGGGATCGACACTTGTGCTCAAAATTACATTTTACTATAACTTGACGTCGTGTGCTTGTGAGCAATCAAGAAAACACGCAACAGTGGTTCAGCAGGAGAACCTTAAAAGCCTGGCCAGCCGAAGGAGTGCTCCATGATGAAGAAACACAGCTGATCAGTTCAACTGAACGAGAGTAAAATCAGTTCAACTGATTTCACCAGCCCAACTGAAGATCAATTCAGCTGATCAGTTCGGAGCATCAGTGATAATCTTTCTGTTGTAGATGAAGACAAACTCTTTCAGTGGATTCCAGCTGTACGTGAAGGTACAAAGCCATTGTCCAGTGAAAGGACAATAATGGACGTTGTATCAGAGCATTAAAGACAAAACGTTTCAAAAGGGCAGTCGGAAAGTCGAGACACAAAGAGTCTAAGAAACGAATTCAAGATGCAACAGATACAATAAATGAGTCTCACTGTACGTTCAGTTTTTCCGTCTATATAAAGAGAAGATCAGTGAAGACTCAACAATAAGATAAAAATAAGAACGATATACAGAGATAAAGAGATTCAACGCAAACAAGAGAGAAAAGAAAGGGCACACACATTGCACATCAGCTTTCAGAAGCATTCAGCCCAGAGGGACACTTTAACGTGTTATCTACTTAGTTTAGAAGCCACTTTCCCTCAGTGTGTGAGAACATCCTTGTTCAGTTCTTACACACAAACTCTCTCAACCACTCATATACAGTCTTGCACAGAGACGTTGAACTTGTGTATGTAGTCTTTGACACATAGACGTTAAAGAAGTGTTGGCTGGAAGGTGCTGTCTTCAGTCGTAGCTAGGAGTTCAGTTTAAGCAGTAGTGTAAGTCCTAGCTGAGTGGGTTTGTACAAAATGTTATATAAATCAAAGTCTTCTAGTGGATCCTACCCGAGGCGATAGAAGGGGTGACGTAGGCGCAGTTGAAATCTCCGAACATCCATAAACATATCTTGTGTATTTAACTAATTAACAAATGTTTTCAAATTGTTTAGATCAGTTAGAGTATCCGTCAGTTCAGTTGTCACCATAACTGAACTGATGAATGCAGAAACTAATCTACTATTTTTCGGTTATTCAGTTTACGTGAGATAAAATATTTTCTAATATAACAGTCTTCTTCACGAAGAATTACTTTGAGTTTCTTCCTCTTGGTTTTAAACCAAACTCGATTTAATTCATCTGTGTTAACATTCTTAGAACACGAGCTATTGCAGCTCATCGGAGAATATAGTGTTCGAAATGCCATTCAAGACACTAGCACACTCGGTCCTTCAATTGTACTTTATATCTTTTGGGAAGTGGGGGCTACTCTTCTTCTCTAGTTATATCAATTTATTTTTGAGCAAAAGAACAATCTCGAATCACTTGATCGAGTATCAGCCAACGCAATACCCTCCAATTCTTTATAATAGGACCTCATAATTTTTTTCTTTTTGTAGGACTCTTCCCTCAACAATTCCTTATATTCAGCAACTTTTGCAACCAACTCAAAGAAATTCCTAAACTCCAGACCTTGTAATTTCTTCCTCAATTCGAAATCTATCCCTATTGTGCTATTTTCACGAGTTCGATCTCAGGTAAGAACATATTACACCTATTTTTCATCTTTTTGAACATGTGGATAAACAACTCCACATATTCTCCTTTCTTTTGAGTCATTTTAGATAAATCGGCAATACATAACTCTGGTCCAGTTCTGCAAAACTGGGTGTGAAATTGTCTTTTCATCTCTTTTCAATTCATCACTAAATTCATGGGTAATGAGGCATATCAAACAAATGTGGTTCCTATGAGGGACTTTGGGAACAACTGCAACTTAAGTTGTTAAAGTTCTCTAAGTTGACCAACTCCTCACATCGGATAGTAAATATGGCTATGTGCTATATGCTAGATTGACTGTCATCCCCATAGAATATGCTAAAGTCATGAACTCTATAACTCCTGGGATAAGGATTATTCACATGTATGTAGTTTGGATAGGGCTTGTGGAACTCTGGACGGCCTATTTGTCGCAAAACCGGCACATATAACTCTTGAACAGTTTTCATCACCATTTCTGGATCAATTACGTGGATGTTCTTAGCTGGGAGTGGATGATAATAATAATGTGGCCGCGAGTTTGGAAACTTGCATTGAAACCAGCATTACCTCATTGAAATGCATCGTTGACAACCTCGTTGTAAAAACCAAGCTAATTCACTGGATTGTACATATTATAGAACTGACTGCAAATGTGGTCTTCGATTTCCACTTCCACTCCCCCTAGCATACACCACATTTCTTTGTCCAGCAAGTTATTTCCTTGGGTGAGATGGTATGTATTTGTATTCATGGCCAAGGAATACCCAAGTTGGGCGGTGAGTATCACATGCCTTACCACTCCGCGAACCTTGTCCCCCATCTTTGATACAATTGCTCTTTTGACTAAAACTGATGGATTGGGTTGTTTTGACTCATCAAAGCCTTCACATAGGCTAGTGTGCCAGTAGCTTCGATGATTCCTCCACCTCTTCTGAGTTATCCTTGGTTGGAGGATCTTGAGATGAATCTTTTGTTGATGCTTTCTTTTTTCCCAAACACTAGGCGGTTCTCTCCACTCTACGCATAACTCACGATCTTTTCCTGTATGCACGTTTCGTGAATAATTTAAATTCTCGGTGGGCTTCTTATCTGCTTATTTTTTCTTGGGCTGGAATTCAATTATTTGGATTTACATAATTAAATTAGGCTTGTACAATTTTAGCACAAACATTGTACAAAACGAAGCTTTTTCTTCAAACTTCGCTTCGTATTTAATCTGTGATTTTAGAACAATGATAAACCTGTCATCCAACCAAATTCCTTCGTGTTGAAAATTTAATATACACTACTGCCTCCTGAGCGTTTAACTTACCCGAATTCGTTCCAAATAGGCCGGGTTCAATCTAGCTAGACTCTTACCATACCTACTTATGTGTACTGTGTGCCCTCCTAAGGTAAATAAATTAAATAAATCATTTTTTGTAGATGTTTTCCGTTCTACATGTTTCTAGTTCCAAAAAACAATTTGTTTATATATTTATTTAGTAGTTAATTTATGTATATTATTTTGCGAGCTAAAATATTTTTTTGCAATTTAAATACTAACGATGCATTATTTTTAATATAAATAATTTATATTGTATTTGTTCTTTTCAAATAATAATATTATTCTATATTTATGTGTGTAATTTAGTGAATTCACTCAAGCCATATATAAATGTTTCATTTAAAAAATTTTGATAAATAAGATCAAACATAATATATCAAACTCCAAGGCTGAATGCCTAGTTTTTTATATTACACCACTAAAAAAAATTCAGATCAGAATTCAATTTTTGTGCACCAAAAAAATGAGATGAAAAAAAAAAACTAACATACAACAAAATCACCATGACCTCAGGATAATGAGAAAATAAAGAGGCTAATCAAAATATTATTTATACTAGTTACTCTGCACACGCGATGCATGTGTGTATAATTTTTTTTTATCATTATCGATGGACTAAAGTGAAATTTGACAAATTATGGAGGACTAAATTGATATTTGAATTGTTGAAATAAAAAAAATTAAAATAAAAATGTGTGTTGAATTTTTTTAAAAAAACAAAAGCGTAATATTAGTATCATATAAGGGTAAAGTTGGATGAAAAATTTGATGTCCTTCCTAGATAGTTACTATCATATCCTCAACTTTAATAAAATAGAATAAATATATTATCTCACGTTTACTTGAGTAGCTTCCTGCAGATAAACTTGCTAACCCGAGTGGACAGGATCAACCATGGAATGATTCCAACCTACAAAACCATTTTACCAACAATCAGAAACCTCATGTGGAAGAGAGGCATAACGAAAACTCGAGTTTCCTCTTCACTGTTGATTCAGGTGTTTGTAAACGAAGAGCGTTCCAGTCTCGTGACCATTGTCACTCTCATGTTCAGTAATTTATTTCATATGATGATCAATATCAATAGAACATAGAAACAAGAACAAAACGTTACGTAGATTGACCCCCTTTTGAGTAATAATGGTCCATTTTACACCATTTCAATGTTCTTTTAATTATGGAACATAAATCTGAACTTTTTTTTAAAGAAACGTGACGAAGCAGCATCAAGCATAAAAAACTTTGGGTTTGAAAATTGCAAATAAGTATTTTAATTATGAATTGATAAAAAACTTAAACTCTAGGTTTGAACTATGCTAATTGTTACCATTACACTGTCCTTCAAAGTTCCTCCTGCTCTCCAAGATAACACCTTACCTGCAGCAGTGGGACTAAATGTAAAGCCCTTTTGCCCAATAAACAGAAAATCACAGCATTAGCTCAATTTTTCAGGCACTCATACTAACAAGCAGACAGGAGATTTATTGGTCGAGCAAAGACAATGAATTGCAAGAGGAAGCTAATAAATTGGTTCAAGATTGTGATCAAGAATCAAAACTCCAAAATCAACAATAGAACTTCTAAAGAGAGAAAATTATGAAAGGAAAAAAAATTACCAAAGGGTTGCACAAGCTGATCAGATATCGTAGCCACCGGCATCCCCCAAAACCATAAAATCAGCAATGCGTACGCAAGGAACTGAGAAAAAACAGCAGAGTTCAATTCCAGAATATTTCAACAAATGCAACATTAGTATTCAAAAAATTCAAATGTTATTTGAGTGACCTTTGATGTTTTTAAGAGCTTTTCATAGGATTCCAATGATGATTTTGTATCTTTATTGTGTAGTTCTTGATCTGCATAGTACATCAAAATACTAGAAGCTTGAGCGTCTAATAAGATGCAGCAAAGCAACATGATATTACATAAAATGACAAGATGAATAGTGGCATGAAAAGACACGGACCTCAAATGTCCCAATGAAACATGAGAATTGGTAAAAGCATAATGTCAACTTAAAACAATCGAGACACTCATACGTGGAAATATCACAAAATGAAGTAAATCATAGACAGCAGAAAACCAAAGGATACGTAAGAGGAGTGCATTAACTTGACATTACAGAAATACTGATCAAGAAAGACACTATGAAAAGGACTACGCCATATAAGCTAGATACCAAACCATGGGGGGGCAAAAAGAGATGAGGGCAAGCAGCTTGGGATTCCTTGGATATGGAACCTCTGGAATAAAACATCCAGAGTCTAGGAAAATTGGTCAAATTAAATATCACATTCCCTGAGCAATCAGGCGGCATACCAGTGTGATTCCGGATCCAAATGGATCTTCTATTTAAAAAAATAGCTCATTCTCATAGTGACATTTGTGTTTTCCAATGTTCAAATAACCGATTAAGCAAGAATTAAGAGAGGAAACAAAAAGCAATGATGCCTGACTAAGCAAGAAATAAGAGAGGAAACAAAAAGCAATGATGCCCGACTATGCAAGAAATAAGAGAGGAAACAAAAAGCAATGATGCCCGACTATGCAAGAAATAAGAGAGGAAACAAAAAGCAATGATGCTGGCTATAATAATAAATAGGGAGAATCAACCATTGACTTTATGCAGATCACGTCACAACAGGACCAACTGAACTTCGCAAACTTTCCCTACTAGAATGCTCAACAGCATTTTATTGATTTGTTGTATAATCAAAACAATGCTCTTCACACAATAATGGCACTAACATTGAGTAAAAGGAGAATTTTATCATCAATCGGCCCAATCCACTCAGGAAAGTACCATCTCCGAACAGCTGAATAGTATGTCGTCGTTCAGAGCTTATACCCAATAATCAATCCATCAAAAGATAAGTGCTTCTAAGGATGTTCGTTATGATCCCAAGTTGTGGATCGTGTTAGCGGGGTTGATAGAATTATGATGAAAATCGAGGCTCGTTTTGGCAGAAAACCTAACGATCTCGTAGATGGTTTGAGTCTCGTTAAAGAGAATCTCACGATCTTTTAGTACTAAGCTTTCAAGAAAATTTCTGCTTAACCATTTATTTTCATGCAATCACTTATAAACACGTTGAATCCTTCTCCCTGTCAATTACTAAAAGATCAAGATAAATTTCCTTAACTACTAAAGATAAACTCAAATCCTAACATAAATAGAAGATCACCCTATGTATGGAGTGATCATATTATTCAAAAGAAGATAAGATAACAACAAACCACATTTCAAAATAAAAAATGATTGCAGAATGATTCATTGGGCTTGAACTTTCCATCTTGTTGTAGGCCCATGACAATGTGTCTGTTTAATACTTGTTTTGTAAAACAAAGATACAAATTCTGATTCACATCAACCTATAATGACTAACCAATTGCCACAAGACCTCATTAGCTGATCACCAAAAAAAGAAAAGTAGGACACGATTTTAAAAAATATCCTACTTTTTGCAAGCTCTTTTTCCTTGGATGCTGCCATCCTTCTCAGCTTTGCAGATTGTGCAAACGTTGAAGGCCTGAAATTACCAGGTTATATAATTACTAAATTTTATTCAACACACTAAATAAATATGGTAAAATAACATATCATATCCGCTCCTCCAGTTCTCCAAGATGAAGAGAAGCTAAATTGTCAAGCAATATAACACCGAATGCTTAGTGGTTCGTGATGTTTCAGTCTCGATGTTTCTCAAAAAGATACACACATCAAGTTCTTCAAACAATCATAAACTACTTATGCAGACAACATATAGGACAACCAACTGGGCAGTGTAAATCACCTTATGGCATAAATTTGACTGTAACATATGAAAAGCATGTGATAAATACTTGTTCAATGCACATCAAACTACATGTAAATCAAGCTGAGAGCCTAAATTTCATAAGCTCAAGAATGCTAATACACGGAGATATCAGCTGAGACAAAATGTGGCTAGGCTAGCTAGGTAGCACAATTGATTTTCCAATTTCGGAAAAACTTCACGATAGTGAATGAATGCTTTTCGTTTAACAAGCAAAAATTACATACTGTGATAATGAATTAGCCTTTCAGATCTCAATAAAGCATGAATAACTTGAATTTACAAGAAATAAATAAATAAACAAAAACTCACTGCGATAAGGAATTAGCCTCTTTCAAAAGCTGCTGGATCTCGGCTCGTAATTGAGCATCCACCTCACTCATTGATCCGCTCTACACAATAATACACAGAAAATTGTCAAAAAAAATAAAAATTAAATTGCTAATTTCGCAATCAAGAAAATAAAATCCAAACCAATCTAATATTTTTCCGATCATAATTGGAATTTGTTTAAAACGAGAATGGAGAATAAAAGAACCAAAGATTACCTTTTTCTTATACGAATCGAGGTATTTTGACGCGAAATGGAAACAGAAGACGAGGATGAAGATCACGGTGGCGGCCGCCGATTTCCCGCGCTCCGAAAGGGTTTCTTCCATAAACAGCAATTTATGGGGCTATGATGGGAAGAAGGCATCCAAAATACAAATCTCTCTGTGCTTTCCTCTTATTCTTTGTTGTTTTTGGAGATAAATTCAGCATTTATTTGAGGCAAATTTGTAATTTTGATCCATTTCTTTGAGATTTTTGCCTTTTGCAATTTTTTTTGTCATGTTTGTTTTTAAGATTTTGGTTTTAATTTTCAATTTTTTTGCTACTTTCAATTTTTTGCTACTTTAAATTTTTTGCCTCACTGCATCATCATACATGATTAAAAAAAAATATTACAGACAAATAACGAGTTTGAATACAGAAATTATAATTTAAAAAATTTCTTCAATAAGTTTAGCTTTAAAAATTCTTTAACTTAATGATTAAAGGTATGATTGCATGATTAAATGATTATATAACATGATTTTATGAAATTAAAAGATTTTATCCGAATATTCGATAATAGACATGTGAAAGGAGTCTGAGGACGACCAAGACTAGAATAAATATTTTTCACTAAATATTTGCAAGGCTTCCTAATATGATAAAAAATGATTTAATTTTTCTAAAAATGTGCGGGTTCAAATTATTTTACGAGTCGAGCTCGATTTTACCCGGGAAGTCGGTTTTGGAAAAACAAGGGACTTTTAAAATATCAAATGCATTATTTATGAAAAATTATTTTTATAAACTTTTATGTTTTAATTAAATTAGAGTTATTGAGCCCAATTTAATTGTTTTAAGTAGGCTCAATTGCTCCTAAACTTGCAAGCCAAAAACTCAAGCCTATTAACATGTTGATTAAAATTATAAATACATACCTAGGGCTTCTTCCACCCCATATTTCACTTCAAATCAGCCGAAACACACAGCACACACACCATTATTTTTGAAATTTACAAGGAAGAAAAGCTATGAGTCTTCGTCGCCCGTTCGTCCTTCCCTGCCGATGATCACATATTCGAGCGTTTTAAACGTAAAGACAAGTTTTTTAAACTCTTTTAAACATCATACAAATCATAATATGCATGTTTTAATTGTTTATGCATGAAAAATATGATTGTTGGATTATTTTTATGGTAGAACGTATATTTTCAAAAATATGATGTTTTTGCGCTTATATGAAAAACATTATGAATCCAATGGACACGCTGCCAACGTAGGATGCTATATGAATTGTTTGAAGGAAATTTACATGCTAGAAACGAGGAAAAACCAGGAGAGGAGCCGAGGGTTCGGAAGAAGTTTGCACTTGGTTCTAGGGTCGGCTAGCTTGCATGGCTAGGCAGGGCTCGGCTGGGTGGCTGGGCTGGTCGTGGTGAGGTCCTAGGAAGAGTCCTAGGAGGGCTATGGCTCAAGTCTTGGGCTGGGGAAGAGTCCACGTGAAGAGGGACTTTCCCCAACGCTCGTGCAAGGGAAACAGCGGCCAAGGGGGCTCGCTGCTGGGGCTGGGTGGCTCAGGGTTGGTCCATCAAGGTCCCAGGGTGGTGGTCAAGGATTCATGCCATGGGTTGGTGCAGGGTGGCTCTACGTGGGCTCGAGCAAAGCGTGACGTGCGTCTCGCGCAGGCTTGTTGTTGGTGCAGCAGGCTTGCAGCGCCTTTGTGCTTGGTTCAGGGGCTTGGGCTGGGCTTGGTTGGGTCTGGCCATGCTCCAGGGTCAGGTGGGCTCGGTGGTGGCTCGAGTAGGAGGGTCCTAGGGTCACTAGGAGTCTTGGGCGTGTGATGCAACCAGTGCACAACAAGGGTCTTGTTCCAAGAGGCTTGTGCGTGAGTTAAGGTCAGGTTCCTTGGGTCAAGGTTGGTCAATAGTGTTCCTAGATTGGTTGTCTCGGGTTTGGCTCGAGGTGGCTCGGGCGTGGCTCGACTAAATATGGAGATGGCTCGGTGGTTTCCTTGAAGGGTCAATTTCGAGATTAAGAATAAAATTGGAACCATGGGTCCACGGGGGTGGTTCATGGCTCATAATGGTAGGTTAAGTAATAAAAATGTTTAGTTTAAAATTTGGGATCAAAATATTAAGTTTTGAATTTATTCGGGAATTAAACGCCTCACAAATAGTTAATTAAAGAATTAATTAGAATGCCTTGAATTAAGCTGAAAAATTACAAAAAATTAGATTTAAGCTTAAATAATTATTTGGGATAAGTCCATGTCATTAAAAGATAATAAAAGTTAAAATCGACAAATTTTACATCTAGGGGCAAAACAGTCATTTTACACTTGAGAATTACGTAAAAGGTTGGCAGCATCTTGAAGGATCATAATGCATGTTAAATGATATTTTATTATGATTTTTATGGAGATGTGAGATTTTATGATTTATGGTAAAGCTGTGCAATTTTTACTGTTAAAATGCTATTTTTAGAAAATTATGATATTTTATGCTTTTAAAAGAAAATGAAAAAATATTTTGAGGAATGTGAATTGACTGTAACAAATGATATATGATATATGGGGGATCCGTTTTAAGAAAGAACGATGAACTTATGATTTTGTGGGGATAACGTGAGGGACAAGGCCCTAGAGGGACCCCGACGATCGATGTTCATGGTGGAGCCTAGTGCCCACCCCCATGGGCCATGTGGAGCTGAAGACTGATCAGTCGGTCAAAGGATAAAGGCTAGTCACTTTAAGGATCAAACTTCACCCAAAATGATAAGGATTGAAAGTTTTACGATTAAAATGATTTTATGATATATGATTTATTTATACTCAAAAGCTATTTTAAAAGATTTATTTATGCTTAAAGCTATTTTAAATGGTTTATTTATGATTAAAAGTTATTTTTAATAAAAATACGATTTTCAATGTATGTGATTATATATGTATTATTTGCTATTC
This sequence comes from Primulina tabacum, assembly GCF_025594145.1. Lineage (NCBI taxonomy): Eukaryota > Viridiplantae > Streptophyta > Magnoliopsida > Lamiales > Gesneriaceae > Primulina > Primulina tabacum. Next base: position 5,176,584 of record NC_134562.1, on the reverse strand, counting down.
ATGTTTAGAACGTGGCGAGTCATTAGACTTACTAGATTTGTATGATGCATGATTTGATGATTTGAGGAGACGCTGACGCTTGAGTGGATCGAGTGCAACAGTACACTCCTGAGGGATCCTTTTGTTTTCCGCACTAGCTTGTTAGATAAAAGATCTAAAGGATTTATGTTAAGGATTTATTAGAGATATTTTTATACTTAAATTTTATGTTAGTTGATCTTTTTAAATGTTGATATAGGATTTTTGGTTATTGACGATTTAGATATTTATGTTATGCACTGAGATGTCAAATGTTAAATTATTATGATTTATGGTATGATAAGTTATATTATTTAGTATTTTCGAGTTTATGATTTAAAAAAAGAAAAAAGAAAAAAAAGTTGAGATCATTTCAAATATATATGATCAAAATTGTAACTTCTTAATTTATTTTATATATATAAACAAATGTAATGTTATTTAGTACATTTATTATGAAATATGTTTTATATTTAAACGTAACAAGGTTCGATCCTTAAATTATTTTAGAACATGATATATATATATACACACACACACACACATACACACACACACATTAAAAACATATACTACTTTTAAATTTGTATGTTTATTATCAATTAATTTAATTTGGGATATGGTTTTGTGTTAATATGATATATTTAGTTGTTATTATAAATTGTATAAATAATTTAGTTTGATTTATGCATCACGTTCAAACAATCAATTTTCAATCAGAATAAAAAAAATGAGTTCAACGTTCAGTATCACCCGTGAGATAAATCATTCAAAAATACATTTGACGCTTTTTGGTTCTAAGCTTTTAATAAATTTTATGGAGTTTAAAAGTTTAAAGGTATTTAATCTAGACTTTTATATACTTTATAAAAATTTAGTGGAATTTAATATAAAATTTTGTAGAGTTTTAAAAAGTCATGTGGTATTCTGACAAGATCGATTAGGGGTGTTAAGGAATTACTATTACCTAAGAATTTTGATGATCGACAAAATCAGAACAGCAGTTAACTGTTTCAGGAAACAACTGCATTGTTCTGTGTATAACAGGAACCAGTTCAACCGTCTAAACTTACAACCGCCTAGTCTTCAACTGCTTGAACTTCAGACTGCCTATCATTCAACCGTTTGAAGCAGAAAAAGTTCAAACTTCCCAACCGGCTGTTCGAAGACTTTATATCGAGTCATTAAAGAGCTATTTATTGCTCACTCAATGAAAGACATTTTCTGACTAGTTCAAGATATTCAATGGTTTTGCACCGCTAAAAGTCAATCATATTCTGCACCAGTCCTGATATTGATATGCATTTATGTCATTATCCTAGAAAAGAAATATTACTTATATCCTACAAGTTCTTATGGTAAAAAAAGTTGTCATAAAATGATACTCAGCAGTATCGCTTCAAAGAACGAGATTCAAAGTTATGCTAGCAAAGAGAACATTAAATACTTCATTGAAGAACATTTAATGTATTTGCAGCTGATAGTGACACATCATTCCAAGATTACAGGTTAACGCTACTAATCTCTTTCCGACCATTAGAATGACAGCTTATATAAGAAGAGTTGGAAGTATGCAGGACAGACACCGGAACGAGAAACATAAATTGTCAAGCTTTCAATAGTGCGATTATTACAAGACTGCATACTTAAAGAATTTGAGAGTAATCAAAGATCGTATACCTCATCGCTCATCAAGAACGAACTCAACAGAAAGTTATCTGATCATTCAAGGATCATATTCGTGCTACTAAAACAGATTGTTTATTTAACCCTTCGGTATTTTATTAATACTGGTGTCTGGTGAACTTAGGGTTCTTAAAATCCAGAAGTATAAAATGATCATTAAGATTTCCAAAACAGGCAGTGTGATAAGTTCTGATTGGAGTGGGCTGTTGCAAAGAGTTTTGTAAAGCCAAATTGTAAGGTCCTAAAATAAGACGACGTAATTCAACTACATGCGAATCTAAGGAAAATGAAAAATAGCTAATTGAATGAATTTAATTACTTAAATTAATTATGTTGATATGTTTATATGGTTATGAAGTAGTTTTTTGCTTGCATGCATGAAACTGTATTTTTAAAGGTTGTTCGAGATGCGATCGAGGAACGAAGACCGAGGGACGAAAAATGGAAAATATTTTTATTAACTATTTGTTTTTAAAATAAGATTGATACTTTATGATATTTTTAAGAATAAGGAGTTTTGAAATAACTTTATACGCCAAGTCGTAATTTTTATCAGTATTCGATTTTCGACTAAAATACAAATTTTTCGAGAACTCGGCTAATTTCTTCACGAACTTTCCTAAGCGAAATATTTTAAATATGCACTAATGGGCTTAATGGGTCTATTATATCATACTAATGGGCCCAAGATTACTCTACATCTTTTAATTAAAATAAATAATCCCAAAACCCCACCGCAAAACCCTTAAAGCACACGCCCCTTCCACTAAACCACACACTCTTGTCCATCAACAACAACACGGCACACAAGAATTCTTCAAGTGAAAAGCTTCGGTTTTTTCAGGGAAAATTCAGCCTAGGTTCTACGTCGCCGTTCTTCGAATCGCCACAACGTTTTCGTGTGTAATATACGCAAAGGCACGCCTTAACTATCTTTTTCTCATCTATCACACCATAATATTGTTTTGAATTACGTTTGTATGAAAAACATGATTTCCTTATTAATATTTTTGTTTTTATGCTTGTGGTCTAATAAAATAATGAATGTATGTTCCAAAAACTTATGTTATTATTGCGTGAAGGGGATTCCGTGTTAAAGGATCATAGGGGGACGTTTTTACATGAGTTTAAAGCCACACGTGCACGGTTAAGGCAGCACACGAAACCAGGCCAAGCTGGAATGAATTGTTGCATGTTTAAGCACTAGGGTTCGGTTAAGGGGAACCATGGCTCAGGGCTCGTCCAAGGCACGACCAGGGTTTGGGCCAGGTGTGGTTGAGTGTAAGGAAGAGTCCTAGCCTTGCTAGGACTCAAGAACCTTGGACGGGAAGGAGTCCTTGCGTGATAGGACTCTTCCCGAGCCAAACGCATGAAGCTGCTGGGCGTAGGAGTCACGGCTCGGCCAGGTGGTCAGGTCTGGGCTAGGTTAGGTCTGGTGATGGTTCACAAGGGGCTGGGCTCGTTAGTGGCTCGAGGGTAGGAGTCCTAGTGCAATAGGAGTCTTAGGCACATGCATGGAGGGGCTCGCGCATGATATTTTCTACGTGGAGGAACGTGCAGCAGGCTAGGGGCTGGTTCAAGGGGTCTTGGCTGGTTAGTAGGGTCCACAAATTGTCTGGGAAGGGCTTGGCTCGGGGTGGCTCGAAGAAAACGTAAGATGGCTTGAGGGTTTGCTAGGGATGGTTCGGTTTTAGGGTTTAAATGGCCAATGGTTGAACCGTGGGTCCACGGGGATGGCTCATGGCTCAAAAGGGTATTTTAGGAAATAAAAAGTCTATGTATAAAATTTGGAAATTCAATATTAAAGTTTAAATTAATTTAGGATTAAAACGCATTACGAATTAATAATTACGAAAAAAATAAAAAAGCATGAATTTAAGCTAAATAAAATATAATAAAGCTTAAATAACTAATGGGATGATCTAGTGTCAACGAAAGTAAGAAAAAGTCAAAATCGAGAAATTTTACGTCTAGGGGTAAAACAGTCATTTTACACCTGAAAATATTAAACGTCATGGCAGTGCCATGAAAGCTGTAAAATATGTTAATAGGTTTATTTTAAACATTTATGGAATTTTATGATGAAATGTTAACGCTAAAAGATATGTTGCATGCTTGGTTTAAAAGAAAAATGATTATTATATGCATGAATTTTATAAAGTGATGAAAATGTGAAATGTTGAAGAAAGTGAAGTAATTTTGACTAATACGATAATACGATGATACAATGATACGATGATATGTAAGGCCAAGGGTCAGTTGATGGGTGAGAGTGTTGTTGATGTCCCCGCTGCCCAGTACTTTGGTTATACGTAGATGGATCCATCGACCTCCAGCTAATATGGAAGTCACAATTAATGGTATGAATTCAACGAAAAGGAAAACGTATACGTATATGATGAAATGAAATATGTTTATGAGAATGAAAAAATGTTTATGTTTATGCATGTTCATGAAATGTTACCTTACGTAAAAGCATTTTCACTATTGCATGTGATTGTATACGTATTACTCGTTATCATAGTTATGGTTTGCTGAGGTAATAGATTCACTAGGTGTGATCGATGCAGGGGAGCATGATGTTGATGTTGTTGAGGGACTTGATGTTTGATCTTACTGGACTGAAGGTGCACATAACCCGAGGACCAGCGCTAGTTTTCCGCATTTTTATTAAGTTTATCAATTAAGTTGACGTTAAAGATTTTTACGACTTTTCATGATGCTTTTTGAGTGATTTTTGAGAGGATGTCAGAGTTAGCTTTATTTTGAAATATTGCTAAGATTAGATGTGGTAAAACATTTGACGATTTTATGTTTGAATTCTTTTTTTTGAATTTTCAAATATAGTTGGTTGTTTTTAAAATGGTGCAAAGTATGTTAAAGTATATATATGTATCGGCCGAGACTTAGGGAAAAAAATAGTAGTTTTTAAGAAAAACGAGTAGTGGACGTTTCAGTTGGTATCAGAGAAATTTTCCTGCTAAGGGTTGTGCCACCGTCAGTGCCGGGAAGCTCAGTCGTCAAGCCTCAATCTGTAAGTTTAATTGCTTTATATGATTTTTATGATAATACCTGCATGATTACATGGAATATATGTTAACGATACATGTTAAATGACTTTTTGAGGATAAATGTTATATATGCTTAAAATTGCTCAAAAAGATGGATTAGCATATGCTGCATGATTAGAAAACTTAGATTTAAATGCATGTTGGTTACGTTTAGAAATTTGGAAACATTCAGATATAATTCCTCCTAGACGTGCTCCTATTGTCGATAGGCAAGCCGAGAATGTTGAGGATCGTCATGTGAATGCACCCCCACCTCCTAATAGGGATGCTGTTATTCGTGCACTAGAGGGCATGGCACACTTCTTTGAGCAGTAGTTTCAGCAAGCTCCTAGGACACAACACGAATTCTATTATCAGTTTCGGAGGCTAGGGCCGAAGGAATTTTCTGGCACCACTGACCCATTTGCTGCTGAGGGTTGGATTTGATCTGTGAGAACCCAGAATTTCTGAAGAAGATCATGTAAGAAATTAAACTCGAAATTAAACTCAAAACATCAAACTTAATTATAAGAATCAATTATAAACTTAAATTTTTCAGCTAACATGGCTCGAGGAAGTAGCTCAAAAGCTCGACGATTAGCTCAACGGGAAGCTATGCTATAAAGAACCGCATCAATCGAAGAGTCGTCACCAGAGATGTAAACCCCCAGCTCAAGGACTCAATCTTTTAGCTCAATGAAGCTCAACCATGCTTCTCCTAAAAGGACCGAAAAGGGAGCTAAAGGAGGAGCTAAGGGATTGGACAAATTTATTATGCAAGAATGGTCTCTTTAGTAAACCAAAATGACTCTTGATGCTTGGATAGCCTTGACTACATTGAAGGCTTTTCTTGGAGGGCAAGGGGACGGCCAATTGGAGGCTAAGGGGCAAGATTTCACCTATAAATATGACATGAAATGCTGAAGAAAATACTCCCAAAAAGCCACAAGAAATTTGGCCCCTTCCCCTCCAAAAAACACCCTCACAGCCGCCACTATCAAGGAGAAAGGAGAAAGTCCTGTCCCGGAGTTTTGTGCTGGAAATTATTGTCAATACTGTGAGGAGGCCCTATCCAAATTTTGGTCACCATTTGGTCCGAATTCGGCAATCTTTGTACGTCCAAAATTGAGCAATTTTCGAACCTCGTCTTCGAATTTCTTTAAGTGAGTTTTTGTTACTTATTTTCTTGTATTTTAAAATTTGCATAAAAATAACATGACATGCTGGTATGTGTGTCCTTATTTTCGAAAATCATTATTTATGTAATTTAAAATTTCGGTTGATGTACATTATGTTTTTTCTAGTTTCGATGTTCTTTGACTCCGCTGAATTCCTTTCAAAATTCTGATAAGTTTTGTTTGATAAATCTGAATTCTGTAATACACTGTTACAAATCGAATTAGATATGGAACGATAATTGTAGTTATGTATGGCCCCCATCAGTGGGTATAAAACTGTGTTCTGGCCTCACCCCTTAGAGGACTAACATATTGTGGACAATTTGACCATGGAAAATGAGATGAGTATCAGTGTTGTGTTTGTTCTGATTTTCTCTGAATCGTATGATAATCTTTGTCTCATATTTGATTCGGTTCTGTTATGATGAGTCAAAAGTAATAAGTTTTGAAAGTTTGTTAAATAGATGATGAAAAATATGTCTGGTATTTGTGGAAATCGATCGGCCCCCACTTGCTGAGTGTTTTCCAAAACACTCACCCCTTACATCTCTCACCAGGTAAGAATGAGGAGCAAATGAATGAGGAGGAACATGAGGCATTCTAGGGATGGTGATTGAACGGAAAGAACAAGTATCAAGATTTTTAAGCTTTCTTTTGTTTCGCTTCTGCAAACTATTGATTGTAATTTTATTCTGTTGTCAATTGTAAAGACAATATTCATTTATAAAAAAGACTGGTTTATTTGATACGAGCACTAGTAGAATTTTCATGATTTATTTCGCATATTCAATGAAGTAATAGGTAGATAATTGCCGAAGTAGACGCACGTGAAGTAATAGGGTACCATTTTACTTCACATTATCACCAAAGTCGTATCCAAGAAATTAGCGAAATCTTTGGCCGGTACAATGAGGAAAAACCGATCCGGAATTAAACCGATGCCAAAGTAAAACATCTTCTATGTCATCGATTTCGTAAAGTGCAGAAGTAATATCTTATATACAACTGCATAGTTACATTGAATGACGAAGTAAATGTGCTGTATAACTTCACAGGTTTTGTATTTTTGTGAAGTAATTGATGCGAATGAGGTCGTAGTAATGGAACTAAATTACCGACGGTTATTGAGTAACACCGTCGCTAATTAATGAAAATTATAAATAAACTGTCGCTAATTAGCAACGATTAATCCAAAAATTGTCGCTAATTAGCGACGGTTTAAGCCAAATATCGTCGCTAATTAGATACGTTTAATCCAAAATTCGTCATTAATTGGCGAAAGTTTCAGATAAAATTCGTCGCTAATTAGCGATGGTTGAGCAAAAACCGTCAATTTCAAAACTGTCGCTAATTAACAACGATTTTTGTAGAGCAAATACCGTCAATTTCAAAACTGTCGCTAATTAGCGACGATTTATTTTTTTTTAAAAATGTTGTTTTATAATTTCTTAAAGAATATTGCTAAAACCGTCGCTAATTATATTATGTTTTTTTAAAAAAATTTGTTATATAATTTAATAAAAAATATTTAGTTATATAATTATTTGTACATATTTAAATAATCTCCTCAACTCATCTAAATATTATATTTTTAAATTTGTAAATAATCTATCACACGATTTAACATGAAATAAGCGAACAACCAAATTAAAATCATGATTATAAATTAAAAATTAAGCAAAAAAATTTACCCTAAAGCGAAAGTAATATCGCCCAAAAGAGAAAAATGGAGCGAAGAGGCGGATATTTATAGGCAATTTGCGACGGTTTTTTTCTAAAACATTAGCTATTAGAAACGATTTTAATTAAACTGTGGCTAATTAGCGACGGTGTTTTAAAAAAGTCGCTGATTAGCGACGATTATTGAAATCGTCGCTAATTAGCGACATTTAAATTAAACCATCGCCGATTTATTTTAGCGACCGTTATGTGAAACCCGTCGCTAATTAGCGACGGTTTGTCTAAAATCGTTGCTAATCAGCGACTGTTTTGTGAACACCGTCGCTAATCAACCGATTTATTTTAGTGACCGTTTTTGAAAACCGTCGCTACGTAGCGACGTTTTGTCACCGTCGCTAGTGTTTGGCGACGGTTTCTTAAACTCTCACAAAATTTTAAATGGCGACAGTTTTGGTGGTAACCGTCGTAAATATTTGCGACGATTTGTTAAATACCGTCGCTAACATATTTATTTTTTGTTATTTGATCTTTTGTTACTTCATAATTTACGTTTAATGACGAAGTAGTAGATTTAAAAGACTTAATTCTTTTGTACTTCACAATTTACATTTAATGACGAAGTAGTAAATTTAAAAGATTTCATTTTTCTGTATTGTAATAAAGTAATTTAAATTGTGAAGTAAAAAAATAATGTTTTACTTCGCCGGTGTTATTACTTCGCCGGTGTTTTACTTCGCCCGTGTTATTTAAATTGTGAAGTAAAAAAATAATGTTTTACTTCGTCGGTGTTATTACCGAAGATGATTGGTATATACTACTTCATAATTAAAAATCCCCGAAGTAACTAGTGGCGAAGTAAAAACCAAAAATTCTAATAGTGGAGGCTTATTGTTTCCAATGTAATTGTTAAACAATGCCGAATGTCACCGACGCTTCGGTCTCGGGGCGTGACATTTAAGTGGTATCAGAGCCGCTAGGTTCATAATCCCGTTGAGATTTTGACAGAAAAAATTTGAAAAAGTCAAATTTTTGCAAAAGCCTAGTTCATTCCTACCTGAAACAAAACTTCCATCCTTTCCATAATCTTCTTCGAGGAATTTGAATTCCATCTATTCCAATCATTCTGTAAAATTCTTAGTATCAAAAAATTCCACGACAACTGTGTGCCCATTCAAATTTCCTGCCTTTATATCCTTTGTTATTGTTATGATATTTTACCTCGATTTATTCTAGGAAATGGCTGCTCCACGTACTCGTGCTCATGCGTCCCTTCGCATGCGCCAGCTCACGATAGATAATCAAGCTAAGGAAATTGTGACTCTGAAGGCACAACTTGCTAGGGAGAAACAAGAGAAGCAGGAACTAAGCGAGATCAGGAACATACTCGAGACGGATGTGCAGCGACTCACTCATCATCTAGACTTGGCTGAGATCCAACTTCTTCAGATACGTACTAAGTCAGCCCGTATCGAGCGCCTAGCTACACTGAACAGGGACTTGATAGAGAGAGTGGAGACAGAGAGGGACCGTGCTACTCGTGCTCGTTAGTGTTAAGAAGAGTTCAACAACAAGCAAGAACGATACATCTCCAAACTTCATAGGACCATGGATAAGATTCAAGACCAGAATAACTATTTGCATCAGGTGGTAGAAAATATAGAAGAGGGGGAGGAAGCACCGATGGAAGTGGTCAACGATGATAGCGATAGTGACGATGGAGATATGATAGACTAGGCTAGTCTGGGATTATGATTGTAATAAAAATATGTTTTGAAAAGCACTAAGTGTAATAACTTATTTATGAATAAAAACTTTATTATTAGCCTTAGACTGTCGCCTTTACATAGCAAAATTTATGAGAACTTTATAAACCTGTCAATATTATTCGTTTCTTTTATCCTTTATAGGAAAACAAACATGGACCCTCAAATCATTCTAGCCGAACTCCAAAAACAACTTCAGGCAAATGAAGCAGAAAAAGAAACACTGAAGATGAAAAATGAAAAGCTTGATAGGGATAATTATCAATTAGGTGGAAATAATAAATGCATGGATAATGACCTTTACGAGGCACGCGAAGAAGCAAGGAAATTATGAGAGGTCGTTAGACGCTATACTGCCTACCATCAAGAATCAGAATGGTAACACGAGATCACCAAACGAGAGTTGAACAAAGTGCAAGATAAGATTTTTACGCTCCAGATTCGGGACGAAAATCGTCTCAAAACGCAACGCCGGCTCGAAGAACAAATCAAAGAGCATGAAGTCAATGAGAACGTGAACCAATCCACAATTCAGCAGCTACAAGAGGAAGTGGAAACACTGACGAATCACAACACTCTTCTGGAACAACACATCAATCAACTACAAAATGATATTATCAATATGGAAGATCTCATGGGGGAACTTGAAGATAACCAAGGAGGAAACCCCATAGAAGAAGAAGAAATTGACGAAGCTGTAGGAGATGGTGAAGTACTGGACGAGTAGAATGATCCCTAGGATAAGCATCGATTGTATTTAGATCCATTAGGTTAATCATTTTGATGTTAAAAGACTGAGTGTATGCATTTCAAAAAATTAATGAAAATATTTCTTTAATAATGTATTGTTTCAAACAAATAATAAAATATATGTTAATAGGAAATGGCAGGTGGAACATCCAGAAACAACCGTAACCCCCGCGGAGTCAATCAAAACGAAAACAAAAATCCATAATCACCACCGAGGGTTAATCTTAGTCGAGAAGACATGATGGCAATAGCTACTATAGTAGCCGCCACACTGCAAGGAATTGTGAACTCAATTACCAACACCATCCAGCCACCGCCAGAACCACAACCTCGTGGCATCAAGTATCACTATGAATCCTTCCGAAGGAATCGAATCCCAACCTTTGATGGGAATCTTGATCCAGAAGTCAGTCATAACTGGCTTAAGAATGTTGAAACCCAACTTCATTTGTTGGAAATACCTAAAGAGCTTAAAGTGGAAGTGGTGACACCATTTTTGGAGGATCGGGCACGAAAATGGTGGGAGACAATATCGCCATCATTGGATGAGGTTGAGCAGATCTCATGGCAAATCTTCAGAAGAGAATTTTTGAAACAATATTACCCGGCAAAATTTTGTCTACAAAAGCTAAGTGAATTCAAAAACTTTAAACAAACATCGGACATGACAGTAATGGAATACACATCTAGGTTCAATGATCTTGGAACCTATGTTCCAACAATCATGTAAGATGAAACTCTGAAAATGCACCGCTTCAAGAAAGGGCTGAATAGCCGAATTCAATATGCGTTGGCCGTATTCAGATCAAACAATTTTGCAGATTTAATGAGCGCAGAAACAGACATCAGGCGCCGAGAAGAAGAAAACAAGAACAAGAGGCCCTTCATGAGTCAGTCTGCTCAAGGTGGTCCCAAGTTCAAAAGGCCAAATCAATCAAGTGGTCCCTCAAAGCGAACTTTTAACAATGATATCCAAAAGGAAGAGAAGTGGTGTGCTACTTGTCGGCAGAATCACATCGGGGAATGTTATAGGAAGAGGGGCGCTTGTTTCAAATGTGGAAAGGTTGGTCATCGGATTAAAGATTGTTCCGAGAACAAAGATAAAGGGACTAGCTCGGGTATATGCCATAACCCAGGAAGAAGCTGATAACACCAACGATGTGGTGGCATGTACAATATTACTCAATGAAATGCCTAATTATGCCTTGTTTTATTGTGGTGCTACGCACTCATTTGTGTCTAGAGGATTTGCTAAAAAGCTAAAACTTGAGCATGAAACTCTTAGTGAACCATTAAGAGTTGCAACACCTGCAAGTAAAACAATTGAAACCAATAAGGTATATCGGAACTGCAAAATTACCATCAGTAAACAAAACTTTGAGGCGGAATTGATCCAACTCAATATGATTGAGTTCGATATCATTCTTGGAATGGACTGGTTAGCTAAACACCATGGCATGGTGGACTGCCAAAAGAAAAATGTCAATTTCAGACTCTAAATCAAAAGGAAATCGTATATCATGGTAAGTCCAAAGAGCAGAAATATCTTCTATCTTCCTCACAAGCCTGGAAGGCCATAAAAGGAGGTGAAAAATTTATCTGGCAATGATCAATGAATTTAGAGAATACGATGCCCCAAAGTTGGAAGATATTCCAGTTGTCCAAGAATTTCCAGATGTCTTTCCTGAGGATTTACCGGGTACGATACTAGATATAGAAGTGGAATTTGAAATTAATTTGGTCCCTGGTGCTGCACCAATTTCAAAGGCACCATACCGAATGGCTCCAGCTGAATTAAAGGAGTTAAAGGAGCAAATTCATTAATTATTGAATAAGAAACAAATTCGACCTAGTGTATCCCCGTGGGGAGCCCCAGTCCTGTTTGTAAAGAAAAAGGACGGAAGCATGAGGCTATGCATTGATTATCGAGAGAGAAACAAAATCACAATAAAGAATAAGTACCCGCTCCCAAGAATAGATGATCTTTTCGATCAGCTAAAAGGAGCCAAAGTATTCTCAAAACTCGATCTAAGATCAGGTTACCATCAGCTGAAAGTCAAAGCAGATGATATCCCTAAAACCGCTTTTAGGACAAGATATGGACACTACGAATTCACGGTAATGCATGTTGGTCTAACAAATGCTCCTGCAGCATTCATAGACCTTATGAACCGAGTATTCAAGCCATACCTTGATAAGTTTGTTGTAGTTTTCATAGATGATATCCTTGTGTACTCACCAAGTGAGTAAGACCATCGAGAACATCTGCGTCTTACTTTGCAGACATTGCGAGAAAAGGAACTCTATGCCAAAATCAAGAAGTAGTGAATTTTGGCTAAAAAGTGTTGCATTCTTAGGCCATATAATCTCTGAACTAGGGGTGTCAGTGGACCCTAAGAAAGTAGAGGCGATCAGGGACTGGCCACAACCGAAAACAGTAACCGAAGTAAGGAGTTTTCTTGGTTTAGCTGGCTACTATAGAAAATTTGTGGAAGGATTTTCTTTGATAGCCATTCTTCTCACCAAACTCACTCAGAATAATTCAAAATTCATTTGGAATGAAGCGTGTGAGAAGAGTTTTGAAACAGTGTAGACGAACTCGCATCTACACCAGTACTAGTTCTTCCCGAGGATGGCAAGAACTTCATAATATATAGTGACGCTTCAAAGGGAGGATTAAGGTGTGTGCTTATGCAGGAAGGTCAGGTAATTGCCTATGCATCAAGGCAATTAAAACCTTATGAGCAAAATTACCCAACTCATGATCTTGAGTTAGAAGCAATCATATTTGTGCTAAATATTTGGAGACATTACCTTTATGGGGTAAGATGTGAAGTATTTACTGATCACCAGAGCCTCAAATACATATTCACCCAAAAAGAACTAAACATGAGGCAAAGAAGGTGTATTGAACTTCTGAGAGACTATGATTTATCAATTAATTACCATCCGGGTAAGGCAAATAAAGTAGCAGATGCTTTGAGCCGAAGGAACCTTGGGAAAGTAAACTTATCTTCTCTATCAGCACAACCATGCCTTAGAGAATCAATCAAATTAAAACAAAGCCAAGATTCCTATATCACAAAGATTAAAGAACAAATTCAAGAAGGAAAGACCCCAAAATTTCAGATTGATGAAAATGGTGTCCTCTGGATGAAAAGACGGTTATGTGTGCCAGACGTCGCTGGGATTCGGGCTGAAGTAATGGCAGAAAGCTCATAATCAAAATTTTCAGTCCATCATAGAAGCACCAAGATGTGCTGAGATCTGAAAAATAATTACTGGTGGAATGGAATGAAGAAAGACGTAGATGTCTTTGTTTCCAGGCGCTTAACCTGTCAACAAGTCAAGGCGGAACATCAACGGCCTGGAGGACTCCTACAACCATTAGAAATACCTAAGTGGAAGTGGAAAAACATCTCCATGAACTTCGTAGTAGGGATACCAAAATCAAAGCAAGGTCACGATGGGATTTGGGTAATCATTGACAGATTGACCAAATCTGCCCATTTATTACCAGTTTGAATGAATTACAAGATGCATAAATTAGCCAACCTGTACAAGGATAACATAGTGAGATTACACGGTGTACCGGCAAGTGTATTATCTGACAGAGATCCAAGATCGTATCACGATTTTTGAAAAGTTTTCAAAAGGCTATGGGAACAAAAGTAACCTAAGCACTACCTATCATCCACAGACTGATGGACAAACTGAAAGGACAATTCAAACCCTCGAGGACATGTTGCGGGCATGTGCTTTGGACTTTCATGGGAACTTGTTCGAACAGTTACCTTTGACAGAATTTGCTTATAATAACAGCTATCACAACAGTATCAAAATGGTTCTGTATGAGGCACTGTATGGTCGAAAGTGTAGATCAGCTCTGTATTGGGATGAAGTCGGAGAAAAGACTATCGCTGGACCTAAGCTTGTTCAAGTAACCATTGACAAAGTAGCCATAATAAGAGAGAGACTCAAGACAGCTCAAGATCGACAAAAGATTGGGCTGATCTAAAGCAAAGACCGTTGGAATTGGAGATCGGTGAAAATTCTTATGTAAAAGTCTCACCAATGAAAGGAGTGGTTCGGTTCAATAAGTCCGGAAATTTAAATCCAAGATATGTTGAACCCTTCGAGATACTGAAAAAGTGGGAACCCTAGCCTACCAACTAGCCTTACCTCCAGACATGTTCAGAATTCACAACATTTTCCACATCTTAAAACTGAGGAAATATGTCCTATATCCGAATCACATCCTTAAAGTTGCACCGCTGATGATCGAAGAACACCTGAACGAAGAGCTGAAATATGAAGAGGTCCATATTCGAATAGTGGACACCAAAGATCAAGTGTTGAGGCATTGAACCATCCAATATGTCAAAGTACAGTGGTCAAATCATACTGAACGGGAAGCAAATTGGGAACTAGAAGAAATGATGCCCACTGAATACCCTTATCTCTTTAAAAGATCAAGCTGAACCAAGTTTCGAGGACGAAACTTCCAATAAGGAGGGTGGGATGTGAGAACCTGGAATTTCAGAAGAAGATCATGTAAGAAATAAAACTCGAAATTAAACTCAAAACTTCAAACTTAATTATAAGAATCAATTATAAACTTAAATATTTCAGCTAACATGGCTCGAGGAAGTAGCTCAAAAGCTCTAGGATTAGCTCAACGGGAAGCTATGCTATAAGAAACCGCATCAATCGAAGAGTCGTCACCAGAGAAATAAACCCCCAGCTCAAGGACTCAATCTTTTAGCTCAATGAAGCTCAACCATGCTTGTCTTAAAAGGACCAAAAAAGGAGATAAAGGAGGAGCTAAGGGATTGGACAAATTTATTATGCAAGAATGGTCTCTTAAGTAAACCAAAATAACTCTTGATGCTTGGATAGCCTTGACCAGATTGAAGGCTTCATTGAAGGCTTTTCTTGGAGGGCAAGGGGACGGCCAATTGGAGGCTAAGGGGCAAGATTTCACCTATAAATATGACATGCAATGCTTAAGAAAATACTGCCAAAAAGCCACAATAAATTCAGCCCCTTCCCCTCCAAAAAACACCCTCACGGCCGCCACTATCAAGGAGAAAGGAAAAAGTCTTGTCCCGGAGTTTCGTGCTAGAAATTATTGGCAATACTGTGAGGAGGCCCTTTCCAAATTTTAGTCACCATCTGGCCCGAATTCGGCAATCTTCGTACGTCCAAAATTAAGTAAGTTTCGAACCGCGCCTTCGAATTTCTGTAAGTGGGTTTTTGTTACTTATTTTCTTGTATTTTAAACTTTACATAAAACTAACATGACATGCTGGTATGTGTGTCCTTATTTTCTAAAATCAGTATTTATGTAATTTAAAATTTCGATCGATGTACGTTATGTTCTTTCCGGTTTCGATATTCTTTGACTCCGCTGAATACCTTTCAAACTTCTGACAATTTTTGTTCGATAAATCTGAATTCTGTAATACACTGTTACAAATCGAATTAGATATGGAAGGATAATTTAAATTATGTCTGGCACCTATCAGTGGGTAAAAAACTGTGTTTTATCCCCCATCAGTGGGTATAAAACTGTGTTCTGGCCTCACCCCTTAGAGGACTAACATTTTGGGGACAATTTGACCATGGAAAATGAGATGAGTAATAGTGTTGTATTTGTTCTGATTTGCTCTGAATCGTATGATAATCTCTGTCTCATATTTAATTCGGTTCTGTTATGATAAGTCAAAAGTAATAAGTTTTGAAAGTTTGTTAAAGAGATGCTTTAAAAGTATGTCTATATGTATTTGTGGAAATCGATTGGCCCCCACTTGCTGAGTGTTTCCAAAAACACTCACCCCTTACATCTCTCACCAGATAAGAATGAGGGGCAAATGAATGAGGAGGAACAAGAGGCATTCTGTGGATGGTGATCGAACGAAAAGAACAAGGATCAAGATTTTTAGGCTTTCTTTTGTTTCACTTCTGCAAACTAATGATTGTAATTTTATTCTAGTTGTCAATTTTAAAGACAATATTCATTTATTAAAAAGACTGGTTTATTTGATACGAGGCTTATTGTCATGTAATTATTAAACAACGTCGAATGTCACCAACGCTTCGGTCTTGGGGCATGACACGATAACTTGAGGTGCACTTTCGCTATCAGAATATGGGAAATGCTAACCGTGTGAGGTGTGATACTTTTATGTTTAGAGATGATGCTTCCCTATGGTGGGAAGGAGCGTGATATGTGATTGAGTTTCAAAGTTTCTATTCTTTCTGGTGATCAAATGGTCACTACGAGCATCGTAAAGAATCTGGAGCTTCGTTTGCAAAAAGATGTGGTTCAGGCAGATCTCCTCGTACTCCCTATGCCTGAATTCGACATCATACTTTGTATGGATTGGTTATCAGTGAATGAAGCTTAGATAGATTTTCGACAGAGGACAGTGTCTATTCGACCGCCTAGTGAGAAATCTTGTCTTTGAGGCGACAAGGAACAAGCAAATGCCGCTAGGCTTATCAAATTGGGTCAGGCCCGTCGGGCCAGCCCGCCCCGCCATAAAAATTGAGCGGGTTGGGTTGATAAAATAGCAGCCCGTTTGGAGGCGGGCCAAACGGGTTGAGCCCGTTTGGGTTGCCCGCCAAATTAGGGTCGAATTTTATATTTTTAAGTTTTATATAAAAATTCCTATTTCTTCCTTATTTTTTCTCATGTGCCTAACTTCAATCAATCTGGTAAAATCTCTATGCTTCTATTTTTTTTGAAGATGTTATACTCTCCAGTCTCCTCCTTTTTTTTAATGTTTAACTCGAATTAATCCAGAATTATCGAAATAATATAGTAAATAAAGTAATTATGTGTATTGTTGAACACATAATATTTTCTGAAATTTACAACCGTCTGTTTTCTCGACTTTGTGTTATCTTCCAATGTTTCTCACTTTTTAAGAAAATGTGGATGGTAAGAGCTAGGTGCCTTGTGCAGACAAACCCTTAAGATCGTTAATTTTTGTTTTCTTGTGATGACAAACCCTTAAGAAACTGGAGAAAGTGTATACTAAAAAAGATTTTGAATTCACATTTAAAGGTTTCATTGTATTTACGGTTGGTGATATTACATGAGTTAATTTTTAGTACATGTGTACGATGAAATCTAGTGTAAATTAGAATAAGCATTTTATTTTTTTATGGATTATGTTGATTGTTGTATGCTTTCAACGTCTTATTTCAATGTTTTTAAGTTTTTTATGAAATTATTTGACTGAAATATATTTTTCTTCTATGTTTATTTTAATATTGTTTAGTATTTTTTTTTAAAAAATATTAAGCGGGTTGGCCCGCCTAACCCGCGGCACAAGGTGGGTTGGGCTGGGTTGGCCATTTAGAGGCCCGCCAAAATGGCGGGCGGGGTCAGCCCGTTTTGACATGTATAAATGCCGCACATTATCTCTTGTATGTGCGCGAGGAAACTTATGAGATGAGGATGCCAAGCTTTTCTAGCATGTGTCACTACAGCACATGCCCCTATCAGTCAGAAGCTAGAGGATTTTGTTATCATCATAGAATTTCCTAGTGTCTTTCCTGAGGACGTTTCTGGCATTCTACCTAATCGTGAGGTGGAATTTTCTATAGAGTTGATGTTGTACCCATTTCTAAAGCACCTTATCGTCTAGCACCTGCCGAAATGAAAGAACTAAAAGACCAAATTAAGAATTGCTAGACAAGGATTTTATTCGCCCCAGTTGTTCTCCATGGGGCGAACCGGTATTGTTAGTGAAGAAGAAGGATGGTAGTATGAGACTCTGCCTTGATTATCGAGAGCTGAATAGAGTCAATATAAATAATAAGTATCCCTTACCGATAATTGAAGACTTATTCGATCAATTGCAAGGAGCATCGATATTCTCAAAGATAGATCTTCGTTTTGTATACCATCAATTGAAAGTGAAGGAGTCTGATATTCATAAGACTGCTTTTAGGACTCGATATGGGCACTATGAGTTTGTGGTCATGCCATTTGGGTTAACCAATGTGCCAGCGATCTTCATGGATCTTGTGAGTCACGTATTTCAGCTGTATTTGGATCAATTTGTTATAGTCTTCGTTGATGATCTTTGATCTATTCGAAGGGCAAAGGAAGCATAGTCGGCATTTGAGGACAACACTCAAATTACTACAAGATATGAAATTATATGCGAAATTCAACAAGTTTGAGTTTTGGCTTGATAGAGTGACGTTTTTAGGCCACATCATTTCTAGAGATGGAGTCAAGGTTGATCCAAGTAAAGTGGAGGCAGTGAAAGAATGACCAGTACCAAAGAGCGTAACCGAGATCCGAAGTTTCTTGGGACTAGCTAGCTATTATCGAAAGTATATTCAAGGATTATCATATATTGCGGTACCCATGACCACCTTAAAAAAAAGAATGCAAAGTTTACATGGGGATCCGAGTGCCAAGAAAGTTTTGACAAGTTGAAGCAAGCTTTGATCTCAGCGCTTGTATTATCGATGCCGTCGGGGCAAGGATAGTATGTTATTTATCCCGACGCATCGAAACTTGGTTTGGGTGCAGTGCTGATTTAAAACGATGGAGTGATAGCCTAAGCGTCGAGACAATTGAAAGTTCACGAGAAAAATTACCCCACGCATGATATTGAGCTCGCAGCAGTTGTATTTGCATTGAAGATTTGGAGACATTACTTGTATGGGGGGCAGTACAAGATTTTCACCAACTATAAAAGTTTGAAGTACTTTTTCACACAAAAAGAGTTGAATATGAGGCAAAGAAGATGGTTGGAATTAGTAAAGGACCACAACTGCGACATTAGCTATCATTCGGGAAAAGCTAATGTAGTAGCGGAAACATTGAGTAGAAAGACAGCATGTATTAATCAAATATCACTTCGGCGACCGTTGCAGTCCGAGATTCAGCGGTTTGAGCTAGCAGTATATGCTAGGGGCGAAGCCCCTAATCTTGCCACCATGACAGTACATCCGACTTTGAGAGATATAATCTGTGAGGGACAGTCTACTGATGAGCAATTGCAAAAGTGGAGAGTGAGAGATGAAGCAAAGGGCTGGAAGCTGTATTCTGAGGTGAATTGTATAGTTCATTATCGAGATCGAATTTGGGTTCCTAATGGTGATTTTTTGAGAGAGGACATTATGAAGGAAGCCCATGACACGCCATATTCCATTCTTCCTGGAAGCACGAAGATGTACAAGGATCTTCAATTATTGTATTGGTGGCCGGGCATGAAACGAGACATCCTGCGTTTCGTATCTGAATGTTTGACATGCCAACAAGTTAAATCCGAGCATCAGAGACCATCAAGAAAGCTTAAGTCACTTCCTATTCTCGAGTGGAAATGGGAAAACATAACTATGGATTTTGTTGTGGGATTACCGAGGACTATCAAAAGGTTTAATGCTATATGGGATAGTGGATCGTCTTACTAAATCAATGCATTTTCTACCTATCAAAACGACATTCACCATGACATAGTATGCCGACCTGTATGTTCGAGAGATAGTTCGTCTGCATGGGATTTCAGTATCTACTGTTTCTGACAGAGATCCGGGATTTACATCATCTTTCTGGAAGATTCTGCATGCATCGGTGGGGATTAATTATTATTCAGTACAACATTCCATCCTCAAACCGATGGTCAGTCTAAAAGATTAATTCAAATTTTGGAGGATCTACTTCGAGCTTGTGTCATTGATTTTCAAGGAAGTTGGGAACCGAAGTTGCCACTAGTGGAGTTTACCTACAATATTAGCTATCAATCATCAATAGGGATGGCTCCTTATGATGCACTTTATGGAAGGAAGTGTAGATAACCCATACATTGGGACGAGGTTGGTGAAAGAGAAGAATTTGGTCCGGACTTGTTCAAGCAAACAGCGGAGTTAGTAGTCAAAATTCGAGACAAAAGGAATACTGCCCAATGCCGACAAAAAAGCTATGCCGACAAGCGTTGAAGAGAACTATAGTTTGCAGTAGGCGACAACGTTTTTGTGAAAATAACACCTATGAAAGGTGTTATGCGATTTGGCAAGAAAGGAAAACTTAGTCCAAGATTCATAGGGCCATTTGAGATTTTGGAGAAGATTGAAACACTAACCTATAGAGTGGCATTGCCACCAATGCTATTTGGAGTACACAATGTGTTCCACATATCTATACTGCGAAAGTACATGTCAAACCCTTCACATGTACTAAATCGCGAGCCACTGTAATTGACTCCAAACATGACTTATGAAGAAAGACCCATACAAATCTTAGCTAGGCAAGAAAGAAGACTCCGAAATAAAGTCATACAAATGATCAAGGTCAAGTGGATAAATCACTCGGAGGAAGAAACTACTTGGAAAACCGAGAGGGACATGAGGAGTCGCTACCAGGAGTTATTCGGTAAGTTCTAATTTCAAGGACAAAATTTTATTAAGGGAAGGAGGAATTGTAAGGTCCAAAAATAAGACGACGTAATCCAACTGGATGCGAATATAGGAAAAATATAAAATAGCTAATTGAATGACTTTAATTGCTTAAATTAATTATGTTGATATGTTTATATGGTTATGAAGTAGTTTTCTGCTTCCATGCATGAAACTGTATTTTTAAAGGTTGTTCGAGATGCGATCGAGGAACGGAGACCGATGGCTAAAAAATGTAAAATATTTTTATTAAATATTTGTTTTTTAAAAAAGGTTAATGCTTTATGATATTTTTAAGAATAAGAAATTTTGAGGTGATTTTATACGCCGAGTCGTAATTTTTATAGGTATTCTATTTTCGACTGAAATACGAATTTTTCGAGAACTCGACTAATATTTTCACGAACTTTCCTAAACAAAAGATTTTAAATATGCAATAATGGGTTTAACAGGCCTAGTATACCATACTAATGGGCTCAAGATTATTCTAAACCTTTTAATTAAAATAAATAAGCCCAAAACCCCACCGCAAAATCCTTAAAGCACGTGCCCCTTCCCCTAAACGACACACTCTTTTCCATCAACAACAACATGGCACACACGAATTCTTCAAGGGAAAATCTTCGGTTTTTGCAAGGAAAATTCAGCCTAGGTTCTACGTCGCCGTTCTTCGAATCGCCACAACGTTTTCATGCTTAATATACGAAAATGAACGTCTTAACTATCTTTTTCTTATCTATCACACCATTATATTGTTTTGAATTATGTTTGCATGAAAAACATGATTTACTTATTAATATTTTCGTTTTTATGCTTTTGGTGTCAGGAAAGCATGATTTTATGATCCAAAAAGTTATGTTATTATTGCGTGAAGGGGCTGCCATGTTAAAGGATCATAGGGGGCGTTTTTACACGAGTTTAAGGGCCACAAGATGCACGGTTATGGCAGCACATGAAACTAGACCAAGCTGGAATGAATTGTTGCATGTTTAAGCACTAGGGTTCGGTTAAGGGGAACCACAGTTCAGGGCTCGGCTAGGGCATGACCAAGGTTCGGGCCAAGTGTGGTTGAACTGGGAAGAGTCCTAGCCATGCTAGGGCTAAAGCACCGTGGCTGGGAAGGATTTCTTGCGTGATAGGACTCTTCCTGAGCCAAACGCGTGCAGCTGCTGGGCGTAGGAGTCACAGATTGGCCAGGTTGGTCAGGGCTGGGCTAGATTAGGTCTGGTGATGGTTCACAGGGGGCTGGGCTCGATAGATGCTCGAGGGTAGGAGTCCTAGTGCTATAGGAGTCCTAGGCGCATGCTTGGAGGGGCTCGCGCATGATCTTGTATAATTCACAACTTGTTTAAAACAAGAGAAAGAAAAAAGTCATGGCTGGTCAGTAGGGTCCATAAATGGTCTGGAAAGGGCTTGGCTCAGGGTGGCTCAGGGTCGACTCGGCTCGGCTCGGCTCGAAGAAAACGTAAGATGGCTCAAGGGTTTGCTAGGGATGGTTCGGTTTTAGGGTTTAAATGGCTATGGATTTAACCGTGGGTCCACAAGGGTGACTCATGGCTCACAAGGGTATTTTAGGCAATAAAAAGTCTATGTCATACTAATGGGCTCAAGATTATTCTAAACCTTTTAATTAAAATAAATAAGCCCAAAACCCCACCGCAAAATCCTTAAAGCACGTGCCCCTTCCCCTAAACGACACACTCTTTTCCATCAACAACAACATGGCACACACGAATTCTTCAAGGGAAAATCTTCGGTTTTTGCAAGGAAAATTCAGCCTAGGTTCTACGTCGCCGTTCTTCGAATCGCCACAACGTTTTCATGCTTAATATACGAAAATGAACGTCTTAACTATCTTTTTCTTATCTATCACACCATTATATTGTTTTGAATTATGTTTGCATGAAAAACATGATTTACTTATTAATATTTTCGTTTTTATGCTTTTGGTGTCAGGAAAGCATGATTTTATGATCCAAAAAGTTATGTTATTATTGCGTGAAGGGGCTGCCATGTTAAAGGATCATAGGGGGCGTTTTTACACGAGTTTAAGGGCCACAAGATGCACGGTTATGGCAGCACATGAAACTAGACCAAGCTGGAATGAATTGTTGCATGTTTAAGCACTAGGGTTCGGTTAAGGGGAACCACAGTTCAGGGCTCGGCTAGGGCATGACCAAGGTTCGGGCCAAGTGTGGTTGAACTGGGAAGAGTCCTAGCCATGCTAGGGCTAAAGCACCGTGGCTGGGAAGGATTTCTTGCGTGATAGGACTCTTCCTGAGCCAAACGCGTGCAGCTGCTGGGCGTAGGAGTCACAGATTGGCCAGGTTGGTCAGGGCTGGGCTAGATTAGGTCTGGTGATGGTTCACAGGGGGCTGGGCTCGATAGATGCTCGAGGGTAGGAGTCCTAGTGCTATAGGAGTCCTAGGCGCATGCTTGGAGGGGCTCGCGCATGATCTTGTATAATTCACAACTTGTTTAAAACAAGAGAAAGAAAAAAGTCATGGCTGGTCAGTAGGGTCCATAAATGGTCTGGAAAGGGCTTGGCTCAGGGTGGCTCAGGGTCGACTCGGCTCGGCTCGGCTCGAAGAAAACGTAAGATGGCTCAAGGGTTTGCTAGGGATGGTTCGGTTTTAGGGTTTAAATGGCTATGGATTTAACCGTGGGTCCACAAGGGTGACTCATGGCTCACAAGGGTATTTTAGGCAATAAAAAGTCTATGTCATACTAATGGGCTCAAGATTATTCTAAACCTTTTAATTAAAATAAATAAGCCCAAAACCCCACCGCAAAATCCTTAAAGCACGTGCCCCTTCCCCTAAACGACACACTCTTTTCCATCAACAACAACATGGCACACACGAATTCTTCAAGGGAAAATCTTCGGTTTTTGCAAGGAAAATTCAGCCTAGGTTCTACGTCGCCGTTCTTCGAATCGCCACAACGTTTTCATGCTTAATATACGAAAATGAACGTCTTAACTATCTTTTTCTTATCTATCACACCATAATATTGTTTTGAATTATGTTTGCATGAAAAACATGATTTACTTATTAATATTTTCGTTTTTATGCTTTTGGTGTCAGGAAAGCATGATTTTATGATCCAAAAAGTTATGTTATTATTGCGTGAAGGGGCTGCCATGTTAAAGGATCATAGGGGGCGTTTTTACACGAGTTTAAGGGCCACAAGATGCACGGTTATGGCAGCACATGAAACTAGACCAAGCTGGAATGAATTGTTGCATGTTTAAGCACTAGGGTTCGGTTAAGGGGAACCACAGTTCAGGGCTCGGCTAGGGCATGACCAAGGTTCGGGCCAAGTGTGGTTGAGCATGGGGAAGAGTCCTAGCCATGCTAGGGCTAAAGCACCGTGGCTGGGAAGGATTTCTTGCGTGATAGGACTCTTCCTGAGCCAAACGCGTGCAGCTGCTGGGCGTAGGAGTCACGGATTGGCCAGGTTGGTCAGGGCTGGGCTAGATTAGGTCTGGTGATGGTTCACAAGGGGCTGGGCTCGATAGATGCTCGAGGGTAGGAGTCCTAGTGCTATAGGAGTCCTAGGCGCATGCTTGGAGGGGCTCGCGCATGATCTTGTATAATTCACAACTTGTTTAAAACAAGAGAAATAAAAAAGTCATGGCTGGTCAGTAGGGTCCATAAATGGTCTGGAAAGGGCTTGGCTCAGGGTGGCTCAGGGTCGAATCGGCTCGGCTCGGCTCGAAGAAAACGTAAGATGGCTCAAGGGTTTGCTAGGGATGGTTCGGTTTTAGGGTTTAAATGGCTATGGATTTAACCGTGGGTCCACAAGGGTGACTCATGGCTCACAAGGGTATTTTAGGCAATAAAAAGTCTATGTTTAAAATTTGGGAATTCAATATTAAAGTTTAAATTAATTCAGGATTAAAACGCACTACAGATTAATAATTAAGAAATAAATAAAAAACCATGAATTTAAGATAAATAAAAATATAAGAAAGCTTAAATAATTATTTGGGATGATCTAGTGTCAACAAAAGTAAGAAAAAGTCAAAATCAAGAAATTTTACGTCTAGGGGTAAAACAATCATTTTATACCTAAAAATAGTAAACGTCATGACAGTGCCCTGAATACTGTAAAATATGTTAATATGTTTATTCTAAACATTTATGGAATTTTATGATGAAACGTTAATGCTAAAAGATATGTTACATGCTTGGTTTAAAGGAAAAATGATTATTACATGCATGAATTTTATAAAGTGATGAACATATGAAATCTTGAAGGAAGTGAAATAATTGTGACTAATACTGTAATACAATGATACGATGATATGTAAGGCCAATGCTCAGTTTACGGGTGAGTTTCACTGATGTCCCCGTCGCCCAGTACTGTTGTTATACGTAGATGAATCCATCGACCTTCAGCTACTACGAAAGTCACAATTAACGATCTGAATTCACTGAAAAGGAAAACGTATACGTATATGATGAAATGAAATATGTTTATGAGAAAGAAAAAATGTTTATGTTTATTAATGTTCATGAAATTTTATCTTACGTAAAAGTATTTTCACTGTTGCATGTGATTGTATACGTATTACTCGTTATCATGGTTATGGTTTGCTGAGTCAATAGTCTCACTTGGTGTGATCGATGCAAGTGAGCATGATGTTGATGTTGTTGGGTGACTTGATGGTTGATCTTACTGGACTGAAGGTGCACATAACCCGAGGACCAACGCTAGTTTTCCGCATTTTTATTAAGTTTATGAATTAAGTCGACGTTAAAGATTTTTACGACTTTTCATGATGCTTTTTGAGTAGTTTTTGAGAGGATGTCAGAGTTAGCTTTATTTTGAAATATCGCTAAGTTTAGGTCTGGTAAAACGTTTGATGATTTTGTGTTTGAATTCTTTCTTTTGAATTTTCAAATATAGTTGGTTGTTTTTAAAATGGTACAAAGTATTTTAAAGTATAAATATATGTATCGGACGAGACTTAGGGGAAAAATTTAGTAGTTTTTAAGAAAAACGAGTAGTGGACATTTCACAAACTCTTTTAGTGGAATCCTTCCTACAGAGAAAGAAGTGGTGTGTTGGAATCAAAATTTCGGAGTTTGACAAATTGAGCTTTTGAAGATTACAGAACTGATCAACTCAACTGAACGTAACTGAACTGAAATGTTTTGAACTGAAGTTGACCGACTGATAATTAATGCACTAAACAATCGAATGCAACTGAACTGATTAAAGCTAACTGAAGTTGTGTAGCGAACTGAACTATCAGTTAAGACTGATCAGTTACACAGTTAGTTCATCAAATCAGCTGTAGAGTCAACAGATAAATCAACGTGACACGTCATCAGTTAAAGAGCGTAGCCAACAACCAACAATTTGTACAAGAGCAGACTACAACTTGTAGTGGGAGCACCGCATACCAGAATACCACAATGTACGATTATCAGCAGAATGATGACGTATCTACTCAGGAAAAATCAACAGATATATGACATTTAAATGCATTCAATATTACAGTTGGGATCAAAGCCTATAAATAGCCGATAAGATCATTTGAGAATAAGATGGTGAAAGTTACCGAGTTAGCAAGAACAAGAATAAGCAAATCATTCTCAGTTACAAAAATCTCATGCTTTATCAGTAATATTCATAGCTTTTAGGCTATATTTCGAGCACTAGCACAAGCATTTATTGTTATTATATTCGATCTTTTAGATCAATTATGCTTAGAAAAATATATCTGTTTGTACTGATAAAATCTTAAAGATACTAAGAGTTTCAGTTTGGCAGTGTTTAAGACTAAACTGAAGTGAGTTATTACAGCTTCTGTAATTAATCAAAGTTTTTTAGTGAAAATCCTAACCTTGAGATAGAAGAGGTGAAGTAGCAGCATTTGAAGTCTCCGAACATCCATAAATCTTTGTATTCTTTATTTCTCATGTATTCAATATGTCTTTCAGTTTATTTCCGCACTTTAAGTTAACTGATTGCATTTGCAACAAGATTATCGAATTCAGTTTATCACTAAACTGATTCACCCCATCGAAAAGAATTAAAAATCGTAAAGTGTTTATTCAACTCTCTTTCTAAACACTTTCACTCACACGATCGATCCTAACAAGTGGTATCAGAGCCCTGTTAATCTTGTTTCTGAATACTTTCTATCTTTACAATCTAATTACCATGTCTTCATTCAATAAGATCCCCATGTTTTCAAGAGAAGAATTTGATGACCGGAAGATCAGAATGCGGGCTCATTTAGCTGCACAGGATGATGACATGTTGAACGTCATAACTGACGGACCAATGTGATAGGATCGGTTCGGGGCACCTGCGAGGGTGTTTCAAACACAATATTCTCAATGAGCTGTAAAACACCGATGAATTAGATCGAGTTTGGTTTTAAACCAAGTGGAAAATACTCGGAAAAATCATTCGTTAAAAAATCTAATTAGTTTAAAGCTTTTAACTTATGTAAACTGATTAACTAATATAAGAGGGATCAGTTCGAGCTTGTATCAGTTCAGTTATGGTGAGAACTGAACTGATATCAGCTGAGCTGATCAAATTAGTTTTAAAACTAAAGTTAAGCAGCTAAATACACAATATATATTTATGGATGTTCGGAGACTTCAACTGCTCTTATGTCACCCCTTCTACCACCTCGGGTAGGTTCCACTAGAAGATTTTGATTTATACAATTCTTTATACAAACCCACTCAGCTTAGAACTTACCTTACTGCCTAACTGAATTTCTAGCCTAGACTGAAGGCAACACCTTCCAGCCAACACTTGTTTAACGTCCATGTGTCAAAAACTACATATGTAAGTTTAACGTCTTTGTGTTAAAGACTATATACACAAGTTTAACGTCTTTGTGCAAGACTCACTCATCTATTCAATAAGCTCAACTCTCTGTATTTATGTGAATGATGGTGTGTGTGTGTGTGTAAAAACTGATCTAAGAATACAACACAAAGGTGTTCTCACACACTGAGAGAATTGTGCTTATAATATAAGCTGATAACTGGGCTGATTGCTTCTTGTAAATTGATATGCGTTGAGCGTGCCCTTATCTCTTGATTTCCACACATGTATATTTTTCACATACACCTCTATATATATCTCTATATCTTTTGATGGTCTTGATCTTCTATATATAGGAAAAATGTGGCCGTACATTAAGACTCATAAAAAATGTTCATTGTAATTTGAATCAGTTCCTCGAAATATGTCTGTACTTTCTGACAGCCATTCTGGAACGTTTTGGCTTTAAGCACTGCTGCAACGTCCATTATTGTCATTTTACTGGACAAAAGCTTTTCCTCAATGCGCACAACTGGATTCCATTTGAATAAGCTTGTCGTATTCTGCAAACTGATTGATTCATAACTGATGTTCTGAACTGGTCAATTGAACTGATCTTGAACTGGTGTGGTGAAATCAGTTGGCTCGTCAGCTGAACTGGTGTGGTGAAATCAGTTGGGCTCTTCATCAGTTGAACTCTTCATCAGCTGGCCGGGCTTTTGAAGGTCTTTTGTTGAGCCACCTATCAACTGATCAATCAGTTGAACTGGTATTTGATATTTCAGTTGGACTAGTTCAGTTCATACAATCAGTTGGTACTTTCAGTTTTGCGTCTCGATAGCTTCAGTTTTGGCTCGATAACTGATCAGTTCGAATCCTGATCAGTTTCAGTTTCTGCGCACTTAGATTAATTCATTATAAACAAAATAACAAGTTTTGTTAACATCAAAATAAAGATTGCGAACATGAAATGTTCCAACAATCTCCTCCTTTTTGATGATCACAAAACTTGAGCAATTAATGCAAACTATAAATTTAAAATTTTAAAATTTAATACTGATTCTCCCCCTTTGTGAGAATAAAAAACGTTTAAAAACATTTAAGCGAATAAAAAGAAATTTTCAGTTCGAGGAATAATATATTTTAAAAATAGTTAAAAACTCTCCCTCAAGAACTGAATTAAATCTCCCTCTTAAAAATATAATTATTCATGCGATTTGAAAGGAAGTTTTAGCAACTTTTAACATCCAAGCAGTTTAGGCAACATATTAATTGGAAATAGTAATTCAGTTAAATTCAAACCAACTGGATAAACATGGTGTTTATTTAATCAAATAATCGTCCCTTGTATCATACATTTAAGCACACCATCATGTGTAAGGGAAATTCTACTAATATAGCAGATTTTAAACAACATCAAATATCAGTCAATTTATATATAATAGAACTTAATATACCAATAACTGGTTGCCTTGAATGCTTTGAAATGCTGCAACGATTTTGAGTCTATTTTTTCCAGAAGAGCAGCTAATTTGCCTTGGACTTGATCTCTGTGCTAGCTAATTGGTCGAGCTTACTCAAACTGGACTCAACTGATGCTGAACCACATTGATTGTAACGTCCCGAAAATTTGAAGGTCCACTGTGAACCACATGTATGCAAGATTATCAAATTTCTTATGTATTTTAATTAATTTTTTTAATCGCATCTAGTAAATATGGTAGGCATGTTTTCATGTTTAAAATATGGTTTTCAACTAGAATGCATAAAACCGTGTTTTAATTGTTGTTCGAGATGCAATCAAGGAGCAGATATCGAGGGCCATAAGAGGGAGAAATATTTTAATTAAATAATTATTTTAAATTGTTTGATGTATGATATATTTTAAATAGTATTTTCGAAAATGACAACTTTTGAGGTGTTTTTACACGTCGAGTCGTAATTTTAAATTGTATTCGATTTTCGACGAAAATATAAACTTTTCGAGTACTCGGCTAATATTTTCACAAATTTTCCTAAACAAAATATTTTAAATATTAAATAATGGATTTAATGGACCTGATATAATATGATTAGTTGGCCTAAAGTTGTATTAATTAATTTATCATAAACAAGGCCCTAAAACCTAAGCTCCCACACTCTCAAACTCACGCCTCACCCCCCTAAAATCATACTAGGATTCCTCGTCTCCATAAGCAACACACACACACATGTTGGGGAGGCAAATTAACGTTAACCTTGAAGGAAATTCAGCAAGCTACTCCCTCGTCTCTCCGTCAACGTCCCTCGCATCGCAAGTTGTTTTCCATGCGTGAAATACGCAGAGACATGTCTTAATCCTCTTTTTCTCTTCTTTCACACCATATTATGTGTTTGATACATGATTGCATGAAAAACATGATACACTTTATATATTTTCGTTTTTATGGCTATAAATGTACAAAACTAGTGTTTTCATCTTTTAAAATTCCTCCTAATGATGCATACAGGGGCTTCCATGGTAGGGGAACTTGAAGGTATGTTTTTCCAACATGTTAAGGGTCCATAGATGCCAAGAAAAGGGCTGCACACGTATGGGAGAAGGCTTGAACGAAATTATTATGTTTTAAAGTCCTAAACATAAAGTCCTAGGGTTTGGCTAAGGGCGGGCGGCTTCCTAGGTGCATGCGGCTGCTAGCTGATGTCAAGGGCATGTTCAGTGGTGTTAAGAAGGCTGAACCAGGGTCCTTGATGTGCTGCACGATGGCTAGAACGAGGGTAGACAGGAGCCGCGCCCAGGAGAGTTGAACAAGAAGTCCTAGGGCTCGGGCGAGGGAGATTAGCGTGTTTGGGCTGGTAGGTTCAGTCCAACAGCATGTCATGTGTTCGTCCTAGGTCCTAGGATGGATGGTTAGAGGCTGGACATGGAAGTTAAGGGCTGGAGGTGAAGCTAGCCTAGGTTCGAATCATATTTGGACTAGGACTCTTGTGCAGAAAAATTCAGTAGCTTCTTAGGCGTGTTCAAGGGACTTAGTGGGATTGAATTTGGTTGAACATGGTTTATTTGGGTGTTATTAAGCTTTGGTTCAAGTTTGGTTAAGTTTCGAATCAATACGAGTCAAAACCGAGATATACGTCTAACTTTAAAAACGAATCGAGGAAATTATCAAAAAGCTAAATTTTATGCCTAAGGAATAACTAAGGAGTATTTTAAGGTAATAGGTTAAGTTTAGAAGATTTTGGGACGTTATTTCGAGGTCTAGGGATAATTATGGAAAATTATAAGTCTAGGGGTAAAACGGTCATTTTACATATGAAAAATGATAGACACCTTGGAAATGCCCTGAATTATGTAAATAATGTTAATATGTTTATTTTAAAAGTTTATGAAATTTTATGATGAAACTTTAACGTTAAAAGACGTGTTGCATGCTTGGTTTAAAAGGATATTGGGTAGTGGACATTTCAGTTGGTATCAGAGCCGACGTTCCTGCAAAGGGTTGTGCCACCGCCAGTTCCGGAAAGCTCAGTCGGAAAGCCTCAAGTCTGTAAGTTTACATGTTTTAAATGTTTTTAATTTATCACCGGCATGTTTACATGGTTCATACGTTCAAGTCACATGTATAAACACTTTTTGAAGTTAAATGACATTTATGTTTAAGTTTGCATGATAAATGATTTTTATGAATAAACGTGCATGGTCGCTTGATTTTTCTCACGCTAAAAGATTATATGCTTCAGAATATTTATGCATGTTACGATATTGAATAAGAAATTATATGATTTTCATGCATGCTGGCTTTGTGGTGGAGTTGGACATGTTTAAGAATTGGGGTTAATCGATGTTAGAGAAGGTTGAAATGATTTGACTATATTGATTTTTGGGTTTTAGTACTGATGTTCTACTTTTTAGGCCATAAGTTAATTATGAAGATTTTGAATGCTTTTGGGACAAACAAATTTTCTAAGAAAATACTCATGATTCGTGGTTACTAATTGAGTTTGTCCTTGAGAATTTCGTATAAGGAATAATGGTTTGAATACTGCGACGTCTTTAGAGGTATAAAAATGTATAATTTGGATTTTAGGTTCTGATGGAAAGGGAAGATTGAGAATTGATTTTGAGTTTCATAAGCCTAAAATTATTAAACTTTATGTTATGGGAAACCTACCGAATGGAATTAAGAGTACTAAGAACTTATGGGTTAATAGTAGAATTTTCTAATTTAGGACCGATTGGATAATACTCTAGGAAGGTAGGAATTTATTTTTCAACTGTTAAGAATTTGAGGGCATGTATGGCATTTTTCGAAAACCTAGGGGCCGAATTACGAAATTCGAAAACTTGGAGGGCCTAATTGTACTTGGCCGAGGTTTCAAGGACTAATCCAAAATATTTAAAAGTCCATGGACTGAATTTGCGACAACTGAAATTTCTACGGTAAAATCTGTAATTTTCGAAAATTATGTAGGGTGAAATGGTGAATTTTCAATTAATATCAGGGCCAAATATTAAATTTCGAGGATTTATGATTAGAAGAGTATTTAGAACCTCGAGATATCTTGTTTTTAATGTTGTAAGGAATGGTAATCAAGGGCCTTTAGAAGGAATCAATATTGGGTTTGAAAATTGTAACCGTTAGTGGAATAATGTTGGGGCAAATTAAGAATTTAAAGTGAGGACGACTTCAGGTAAAGTCGATCAATTAGTTAAGTTTAGGTATGAAAAGCTATTTTTAAAAATTTAGGAAGAAAATATTGAGTTTTGAATTTATTCGGGTTAAAAAGACTTCATGGTTTAGTCATCAAGTTAATAAACCGACAGCTTTGGATTTACGTCTAAGAAAAATATTAGAAGTCAAACTTAAGCTTAGATGATACTATGGGATAAGCTCGAGCCAATAAAGGTAAGAGAAAATCAAGATCGGGAATTTTTGAAAGTCAATAAGAAATTTGGGATTAAGTGGATATATGTGTTGAAATTATGCTGTCTAAAGATTATATGGGTCGTGTAAGTATGAATTTCAAGTTTATGAGATAGGTTTATATAAAAATTTTGGGCGAAATAAAAACAAAAAAGAATTAGTTACGTTTAACATAGGTTACAAATGAACAAATATTAAGATTTTTATCGAGTAAGTAAATCTAAAATCTTGATATGTGGGTTCTAGAATTCTATGAATTATAAGTGAAATCGGATTATTAGAGCTAGCCTAGCATTAATATGTGATAACTTATTAAATTTTATACGTTAATGTTAATCAAACATTAAGGATACGATAGAATACGACATTCGTTCCAATGAGGAAATTTCAAGTGTCTTAGGCCTCAACTACATTGTAATTGGGAAGAAAATAGTTTAAGCATATAATTGATGCTACAAGGGTTTTATTATATAGGAAGAAGATCGATATTGTATATTTGGGTTTTATGGATTAACATTACTCGAAATTTAAGGTTTGCAATGATTTTATATTTGGATGTACTGGTAGTTAGTTAAGTTACGTTAGTTTGGTACCGTAAGCTAAAGATTCGATTCAAGGATCTTAGACTAATATTATGATTTCACTACTCGTTTTTCTTTAAAATATACTAGAATTTTTTTTCTTCCTATACTATCCTCGGACGAATGTATATATATAAATATATAATATTTATGCACCATTTTAAAAGTAAAACAACCAACTACATTTGAAAATCTAAAGGAAAATAATTCAAAACATAAAATCGTCAATCGTTTACCAAACCCAACCAAGCAATATTTCAAAATAAACCTAACTCTAACATACTCTCAAAAGCATCATAAAAGTCATAAAATCCTTAACGTAAACTCAAATCATAAACTTAATTTGAATGCGGAATCTAGCGCTGGTCCTCGGGTTGTGTTCACCTTCAGTCCAGCAAGATCACCCATCAAGTCCCTCAACAACATCAATATCATGCTCACCTGCATCGATCACACCTAGTAAGTCTATTGGCTCAACAAACCTTAACCACGATAGCAAATAATATATATACATCCACATGCAACAGTGAAAATACTTTTACTTAAAATAATTTTTCATGAACATGCATAATCTTAAATATTTTCCTTTCATCATATCATAACATATTTCATTCCATAATATACACATGTGTTTTCCTATTATTGAATTTGGATTGTTAATTGTGACTTTCGTGTAACCACAGTATTGGGCGGCAGGGACATCAGCAATACTCTCGCTTGTCAACTGAGTCTTGGCCTTGGAGACACTATCTGTATGGGGAGAAGTGCAGGATTTTCACCGATCAAAACAGCCTAAAGTACTTCACATAGAAAGAGCTGAACATGAGGCAGAGGAAATGACTAGAGCTAGTGAAGGATTATGACTGTGACATTAGCTCCATCCGTGTAAGGCTAATGTGGTTGCAGACGCTCTGAGCAAGAATCACACAGTGATTGCTCATTTATCGGTACAGAGACCGCTACAGGAGGAAATTCAGAGGTTTGAGCTTGCATCTTATGCCAGGGGTGATGCCCCAAACCTTGCTACTCTGATAGTACATCCGACATTGAGAGACAAATGATGGGACCGCCTATGGGTTCCTGACAGTGATTCCATGAGAGCAGATATCTTGAGTGAGGCCCACAGCACCTCATACTCCATCCATCCAGGGAGTACGAAGATGTATAAAGACCTTCAGACTCTTTATTGGTGGCCGAGAATGAAGAGGGATATTTTTTGTTTCGTCTCCGAGTGTTTGACCTGTCAGCAGGTCAATGTCAAGCATCAGAGACTTGCAGGGTAGCTGAGACCACTCCCTTCCAAGTGGAAATGAGGAGAACATCACATTGGACTTTGTGACAAGGCTTCCGTAGGTCAATATCGAGCATCAGAGACCTGCAGGAAGCTGAGACCACTCCCTTTCAAGTGGAAATGGGAGAACATCACAATGGACTTTGTGACAAGGCTTCCGAGGACTACCCGGGGGATATAATTTCATTTGAGTGGTAGTTGATCGGCTCACTAAATCAGCTCATTTTCTGCCGATCAGGTAGAATTCCACCATGACTAAGTACACATAGCTGTATATCAGAGAGATAGTCAGACCGTATGGGATCCCAGTGTCCATAGTGTCAGACAAAATCTAAGGTTCACGTCTGCATTCTGGAAGAGTCTTCACCAGGCATTAGGTACTAAGCTGCTATTCAGTACTGCCTTCCATCCTCAGACAGACGGACAGTCAGAGAGGTTGATTCAAATTTTGGAGGACCTGCTCCGAGCTTGCATGATCGACTTCCAGGGCAGCTGGGAGCCAAAGTTACCTCTTGTGGAGTTCACATACAAAAACAGTTATCATCCGTCGATCGGTATAGCTCCATACGAGGCACTGTACGAGAGGAAGTGTAGGTTGCCAATGTATTGGGATGAGTAAGAGAGAGGGAAGATTTGGGTCCGGACATTGTCAGGCAGACATCAGAGTTAGTGGTCAGGATTCGAGACAGGATGAGGACCGCTCAGAGTCGTCAGAAAAGTTATGCAGATCAGAGGCGCAGAGATCTCGAGTTCGTAGTAGGGGATCACATTTTTGTGAAAGTTTCACCGACTAAGGATGTGATGAGATTTGGGAAGAAGGGCAAGCTCATTCCTAGATTCATTAGACCGTTTGGGATCCTAGAGAGAGTTGGGACACTCGCTTACAGAGTTGCCTTACCGCCGAATCTGGCGGGAGTTCATAATGTGTTCCACGTCTCTTTGTTGCGGAAGTACATGTCGAATCTTTCGCAAGTGCTGAACTATGAGTCACTTCAGCTGACACCGCACTTGTCATTCGAGGAGAGACCCACTCAAATTTTGGATAGACAAGAGAAGAGGCTCCGGAACAAGGTGATCCACATGGTCAAAGTCAAGTGGGTGAATCATTCCGAGGAGGAAGCTACTTGGGAGACTGAGGCCGAAATGAGGAGTCGCTACCCGGAGTTATTCAGTATGTTTTAAATTTCGAGAACGAAATTTTATTTTGGGGGGGGGGGGGGGGGAGAGTTGAAGGTCCAAAAAATTAAATTTAAGTGACATGAATGCATGCAATCTAGTGTTTTTTTTTTAAAATAAGTGTTTATTAATTTTATGCATTTAATGCATAATTATTGAATCGTTAGCAGCCATTTCACGATATTTTTAAAAGTTGACGCTTTAGGATTTCTAGATGTATTTCGCTCTCGGGCGAGAAACGGAGACCGAGATTTATCTGGAAAATTATTTTTATTACATGATTAATTAATACGAGGTGTTTTAAAGGGTATTTTCGAAAATGGGCCTTGATGGGTATTTTTACTCGTCAGGTCGTAATTTTTATCGGTACATAAATTTTAACGATTCGGATGACTTTTTGAGGGCTCGGGCGATATTTTCAAAAATATACCTAAAAGAAATAATTTTCGGTAATGTTATTGGGCTTGTTGGTTTTGTTTTATTGTTTGATGGGCTCAAAAGTTTTTTATTATTTTAGGAGGCCCATTAGTAAATTTTTAATTAACATAAACTACATTTATAATAAACCTAAAACTAATGATCTCACAACAGCCGCCCCTCCCCACCATTCAGCAGCTTCCTCTCGGTTTTCTTCAGCTAGGGCATCGTCCATTGTTGCATCTTCAAGAAAAGCCTCACCCCTCCTCTCCGGTAGACGTCCCGTGGGTTCAGTAGGTCTAGGAGCATCTTAGGGTGGCTTACGAGTGAGTGGTTTGTGGCTGGTCCAAACGGTTTTGGTGTAGGTTCGGTGAAAGTGGGCTAGGGTCACTGCTAGGGTTCGATTAGTTTGAGTAGAAAAATTCTAGCAACTTCTCGGGACTGAATGAGGGTCTTAGGTGGTCTGGAATTATTGGTTTAGGGGCTGGTATATAGAGCTAAGTCTTGGGTCGAGTTGGGAAAATTTGGTTAAGTTTCGGGTTGATTCGGGTTAAAACCAGGACCCCGATCCAAATTTTAAAACGAATCATTTAGGTTTTGTAACGTCCTCAATTTTACATCTAATGGATGCTTATAAATATTTTTTGGGATGTTTTAAGGAGTTTGGTAAACTTCGGGTCAAAATTTAGAGGTCCAGGGGTAAAACTGTCATTTTGAGTTTCTAGGGGCAAAATTGTCATTTTGCACCCGGGGTGAGTTTTAGGTCCTGGCAGTGCCCTGAGCACAAATTTAACATTATTTTAAATTTTTATGCATCATGATTATGATTTTTATGAAATTATGAAAATTACGTTGCGTGCTTGATTTAAAAAAAAAAATTACGTATCTGCATGATTTTGTTAAGTGATGAAAATGATGATGCTTTGAAGGATGATAATTGGTTGTGACTAACGATGTATATGTAAATGCTCATGATGAGGCCTAGGCACAGTGGATGGGTAATACTCTCGCTGATGTCCGACAGCCGCCGAGGTACCACGGTTTTATGTAGACAGATCCATCGTATAATGATGAAACGATAAAACTGATACGAAGATCACAACTAAGGAACTGAATTCATATAAAGTTAAAGTTTAAGAATATGATGATACGATGAGCTGTTTTGACACGCATGTTTTTATGATATGTTTACGTTTATTCTTTTAAGTTCATGAAATGTATGTTGATTACAATATTTTTCACTGTTATGTGCTATGTATACGTATTTGCTATTATTCGCTACAGGTGTGTTGAGTTTTTAGACTCACTAGGCGTGTGTGATGCATGTGAGAATTTGGATGAGGAGACTGGGGGTGCCGAACTCTGAGTTGGCAGGGCTGGATGTGTGCACATGACCCGAGGACCACACTTTTCCGCACATCATGGTTTTATGAGCTTTGAGTAGACAGATCAGTTTTATACGTTTTTATGATATGTCGTTGATTCTTAGGATTTTACTCGTTTATTTTATTTAGGCATGATTGTGGGCCGGGTTGGCAATATTTTACACTACAACATTTTCATTGATCGACTGTTCACGATTATTTTTAAATGGCATATTTTCAGTAAGGTTGCAGGCTTGCAAAATTTCTAAATGATTAATTTGCGAAAATGGGAGTTTTTTTTTTAAAATAATAATTTAGCAGCATTTTAAATTAGTGGATGTCACAAAGTTAATCAATTTACACAAGTTAAAAGCTTTAAACTAATTAGCTTCCTTAATGAAGGATTATTCGAATATTTTCTGCTTGGTTAATAGCCAAACTCGATTTACTTCATCGGCGTTTACACTCTTAGAACGCGAGCTATTGCAGCTCATTGAGAATATTGTGTTTGAAGCACCTTCAAAGGTGCCCGAACCGATCCATCAGTAATCATGTCCCTTTATTTCCTCCTTAGATGGTACACGATGATCTGGTGTGAATTAAATGCACTTCTCCTTGACCAAATAATCGAATATCTACTCAGTTTTTGTAA
The DNA here is from genome assembly GCF_025594145.1 of Primulina tabacum. NCBI lineage: Eukaryota > Viridiplantae > Streptophyta > Magnoliopsida > Lamiales > Gesneriaceae > Primulina > Primulina tabacum. The sequence goes on along the minus strand of NC_134562.1, from coordinate 5,138,848 downwards.
CGTCCCAAAAATTTTAAAGGTCCACGCGAACCACATGCACGCAAGTTATTAAATTCCTTGTGTATTTCAATTAATTGTTTTAGTTGCATAAATTAATTTTATGGTGCATATTGACATGTTAAAAATATACTTTTCTACACGGTTGCATTAAAATTATTTTTAAAGGTTATTCGGGTTGCGATCGAGAAACGGAGACCGAGGGCAGAAAAATAGAACATATTTTTATTAATAGTTGTTTTAAATTATTTGAAATATGATTGACGATTTTTCTTATTTTTGAAAATAAGGAGTTTTGAGGTGATTTCATATGCGGGGATGTAATTTTTATCGGTGTTGTATTTTCAACAAAAATACGAACGTTTTGGCAATCCGGCTAATAAATTCACAAACTTTATTAAACAAAATTATTTTTAATATTTTAATTAAGCACTAATGAGCTTAATGAGCTTAATTAACTGTTAATGGGCCATGGATTCATTAGTGATTTAATTAACTATATAATATACTAATCTACCCCATTAACCCTCACAAACCCCAGGCCCACTTTCCCAACTCCATACAAACTATCCCCCACCAGCATATACACGGCACACACCAAATATTGAGAGAACAACATCGAAAGTTTCAAAAAAAATCAAGCCAAGGTCGTTCGTCGTCATTCTTCACAATCGTCAACGAACAATCGTGTGTTTAAAACGCAAATGCACGCATATTTCTTTCCTTCAAACATCTATCACACCATAGTAATTATCTAAGCTTATTTTGTAGGAAAACATGACACACAAGTTTTATTTTCTTAACTATGGGCATATATGTCCTAAACTTGTGTTTTTGATTCCAAATTCATGTTTGTATGAGTTTAGGAGGCCTGCCATGATTAGAACACAATCAAGCATTGTTTTACACGAGTTTAGGGTCATAGAACATCATCAAACGTTGCACAAAAATGGAACACACAAGCTGTAACCAAAATCTGGTATGGTAGGGATCGGTTTTTGGACATGATGGCTTAGCTTGGGTTCGGTTGGGACCAGGTCTGGGCTGGGGTAATGTTCGAGTCAGGGAGAGAGTCCTAGCCACGCTAGGACTCAGGCCAAGAGGGCTGGGGAGGAGTCCTAGCAAGCTAGGACTCCAACCTCTAGAGCCTCATGCATCGCGTGGGGTGTGCAGCCGCGCAGGGGTTGGTTGGCTCGGCCAGGGGGCTGTGGTCTAGGCTAGGTCGACTCACTAGGGTCATAAGAGGGTGCACAAGGGGTTGGTGTAGGGTCTGGGTCGATGGCTATGTCCTAGGCACTTGATCGAGGAGTCTTGGTCTTGGTAGGGGTCTCGGCCGGGAGCTTGCAGCGGGTGTGTGGCTTACGGTTGGGGCTAGGGTCAAGTTCTTTGGGTTCTTAGGGTCCATTAGAGTCTAGAGAAGGGTTGGCTTGGTGTTGGCTCAGGCCGGCTCGAGCATGGCTTGAGAGAATAACAAGAAGGCTCGAGGTTGGCTTGGTGCGAAGGTTAGGGTTTTCTTTTCAAAAATAAAATGGAAACATGGTTCACGGGGGTCGAGTCATGGTTCACAAGGGCTAAAATAATATAAAAAGTCTAAGTTTTGAATTTTGGAATTTTATATTAAAGTTGGAAATTTTTCGAGATTAAAACGCATTTAAAACGATTAATTAAAGAATAATTAAAAAGTCTACTATTTAAACTAAATAAAATTATGAAAATTTTAATTTAGGCTTAAATAATTATTTGGGACATGTTAGAATAGGTGAAATTAAGAAAAAGTCAAAAACGTGAAATTTTACGTCTAGGGGCAAAACGATAATTTTAAACCCGAAAATTAGTAAACGTCATGGCAGTGCACTTATTGATGTTTATATGTTAATATGTTTATTTTAAAAGTTTAAGGATTTTTATATGTTAAAATGTTTATTTTAAATGTTTATGGAATTTTTATGATGAAACGATAACGTTAAAAGACATGTTGCATGCTTGGTTTAAAAGAAAAACGTTATATGTATGTTTAAAATTTATAAAGTGATGAGATTATGAAACGTTGAAGGAAGTGAAGTAATTGTGACTAATACGATAATATATGTTGGAGATATCGTGAGGGTGACGGTCCCAGTGGGAGCCCGACAATCGTATTTCCTTGGATACGAATACGAATACGATGATATGTTAATACGTAAGGCCAAGGCTCAGTTGACGGGTAAGAGTGTCGCTGATATCCCTGCCGCGTAGTACTATGGTTACATGTAGATGGATCCATCGCCCAATACGTAGACGAGCACGAAAGTCACAATTAACGATCTGAATTCAACGAAAGGAAAAAGGAATGCATATATGTTGATGATAATATGTATGTGAATATGTTGGGGATGATATGAAAATATTTGTGTTTGAATTTTATGCATGTCATGAAATCTTATTTTTACGTAAAAGTATTTGCACTGTTGCTTGTGGTTTTATACGTATTATTTGGTATCAAGAATATGATGTGTTGAGTCTTTAAACTCACTAGGTTTGATTGATGCAGATGAGTATGATAATATTGTTGATGGAGGCTTGGATATCTGATTTGACTAGACTGAAGGTGCACATAACCCGAGGACCAGCGCTTCTACTTTTCCGCATTTACGTTTGTGATTATGTTAAATATTTTTATGACTTTTTATTTATGCTTTGAGAGATTTTTGAGAGGTTTAGTATGGGCTAGATTTTTCAAATTTATTGTATTTTATGTTTGGTAAACGTTTGACGATTTTACGATTTGAGATATTCCTTGGATTTTCAAATACTAGTTGGTTGTTTATTTTATAAATTGTGCAAAAATATTTTAAGGTTATAGGAATTGATTTTGGGTAAATAAGTTTAAAATTATCGAAATTTATGTTATGGGAAACCCGTAGAAGGGAATTAAGAATGCCAAGAACTTATGGCTTAATCGTAGGATTTACGAAATTAAGGACCAATTGGATAATTTTTGAGGAAATTAAGATGCAATTGTTAAAGAATTTGGGAACTAGTTTAGCAATAAGCGATAATTGAATGGTTTAAATGATGGAAATTTTGATGATTCGGATCCGAAAGGATATTTAGAACCTTGGGATATCTTAGGTTATAACGTCATAAGGGATGTTAAGCAAGGGAATTATAAGATGAAACAACATTACGCTTGAGAATCTAAGCGTCAGTAGGTGAGTTTGGGATTTTAAGATTGAAATTTGATAGGTTGATGAACATTTTGGGTATAAAATAAGGAAAATTAATATACGATAAGTATGATCATCCATCTTTTAATATTGGGAAGTGTAGGAAAAGTTGAAATTCGAGGTTATAATAACATAGCACTAAGTCATCTTGTGTCTTTTTAAGTTGCGATTCACAAACAAGGATTTAGAAGGTAAAATTAATTGGGATCAAGAAGACGTAAGGACATTCTAGAACTTAAGTTTTATCAGAGCAGCGCAGCTGAAGCGTGGATTATTGGGATACTAAAACTAAGTCTAAACTTTTGATTATCAAGGATAAGCTAATTTCGAGGACACAATTCAATTTTTATGGGGGAAGATTGTAACGCCCCGAAAATTTAAAAGGTCAACGCGAATTACATGCACGCAAGTTATTAAATTTCTTGTGTATTTCAATTTATTATTTTAGTTGCATAAATTAATTTTGTGGTGCATATTGAGATGTTTAAAATATACTTTTCTACATGGTTGCATTAAAATGAATTTTTTAAAGTTATTCGGGTTGCGATCGAGAAACGGAGACCGAGGGCTGAAAAATAGAAAATATTTTTATTAAATAGTTGTTTTTAATTATTTGAAATATGATTGACGCTTTTTCTTATTTTTGGAAATAAGGAATATTGAGGTGATTTTATACGCCGGGACGTAATTTTTATCGTTGTTGGATTTTCAACAAAAATACGAACGTTTTGGCAACCCGTGTGAGGCCCGGGGCCGAAGAGGACGGGGGGTGATCGCCGGTGCCATCAGTTGCACAGACAATGAGCGGTTCCTGGCAGGCTTCTATGTAGAACCCGTAAATCAGTCTACGTATAAGCCATGCATAATTCTAGATTTTTAAAATTTAATTGACTTCATTGCATGATTATTTTAAAGGCATTTCTTTGAAGTTAATTATTTTATTATTTCATGCAGTAGTTTGATTTTTCAGTTATTTCAGTGAGGCCGGACTGGAGTTGGAGCTTTGAGATAGAATTTAAGATTCAAGAAATATTTCCAGAAGTTAATTTAGCTAGCAAGTAAGTTCATTTAAGTTAAAAAGGATGTTTTGAGGATTTAATTTAATTACTTGAGGTGATTAAGAAATAAGCTCATTTAAGTTACTTAATTAACGGATTAATTCACTAAATTAATTAAGGATTAGTGAGGCTTTTAAGGGTTATAAATTTACTAGCTAGAAAACATTTTTCCTTCCATTTATTAGATGAATTTTCGGCCCCTTAGATGATTAAGCATTGATATGCCAACTCAACACCTTTGACCCTTTCTTTGTATTTAATTAGTAGGATAATTCTTTTATTTTTGGGAGCACCATTTAATTAATGATCAACCTTATCCTCACCTAGTCTAGATGGTAATTGATCGGTCACCTCAACCCAACATGCACCAACAAATCATTTGATATCAAACTAGAATTCAAAATTCAAAAGGTGAAGACTTGGTCTTGAGTTATCCCCTATATCTTGCACCCACATCCCTCACTCTCCTAACCATCATTCTCCCTCCCCCATGACCAAAATTCAGAGCTTATAGAGTAGAAAAATCGTGACCCTCATAGCCTAGAACAAGAGTGAAAGTCGAGAGCAAGAAAAGAAAAGGAGAGAAGCGCTCCACCTCCTCCGCGCCGGGTCGTCGTATTCTTTTCGTTTTTATTTCAAACGAAAACCAAGGCATGTCTAGATTCTTTCAAACCTCAATCAAGTCCTATTATCAATTATTTTCATTGCATGATCATGATTTTTTTGGCCATAAACCGAAACACACCAAGAAATTTCAGAAAAATATAACATGCAGATTTTCGGTTTCCATGACAAGCTTCACGGTTCTCTTGTTTTGACGTTTCAGGTGGATGGCTCGACTCCTAGGCTCCCAAGGCGACTCCTAGACATGTAATAGGATGCATTAGGACCATGTTGGTCCATTCATTCAGTCCCCATTCTTGCTGGAAAAACCGAAATCACAGCAAGCTCCCCATAGGTGCAGAGTTGTGTTCGAAAATTCAGTTTTGTTGTCCAAGGGTAAAGATCTGATCATGGCTGCCCTAGGGGCCCATATCCCTGGTTGGATCACTCCCCTAGCATGTCTAAGACGTGACTAAGTCACCCTTTTGGTGGCTTGGTCCATGGCTCATCGGTTTTTACATAAAACATCAAGAACAACCCCCTCCCCTCTCGGCCCCTTCGGTTTTGACAGCACATGTACTTCGAGTTGGTTGGTTTGGTGTGGATCTTGGTTGGCCTATGGTCCTTAGCCACGGTTCATACCATGCCCCTAGATGTCTAGATCGTGCCATGGTCAATCAAATGGCCACTGGAACGACACGAGACAGCAATCAAAACAAAACACTACACACGCACGCATGAGGGCCCTCGGTAAGAACTTTCGGGTGGTTGCTGGAATGAGGCAAATTGTGGCTGGCCTAGGGCCCTTAGCCATGGTTCAAATCATTCCTTGGGACGTTGTGGAGAGGCTTTGGTCGGTGGTTCAAGCCCCAATGGCCAAAAGTCTCGCAAACGACGCGATGCAAGCAAGGTTGCAGCTGCTGGAAATTTACAGCAAGTTGCTGTGTCGGTTTGGAGGCTCGTTTGAGTTCTTGGTTGGCTTTTAGCCTGTGTCCTTGGACTGGACAGTGCCTCATCGAGTTAGGAAGGTCCTGTTTTTGACCGTTCGTGATTCGGATCATTTTTGAGGTCGTACGAGAATTTACGGTGCGATGTGCCAAATTGACTCTCGAAAGAGCGTTTCTTGTTTTGGCCTCCATTTCACCTAGATTTCGACCCTCATGATTTAAGGAGCATTAGTTCATAATTTTAAGCGTATTTTAATCATGACTATACGTCGGTTCAGTGTTGGTTCGGGTTGGTTCGGAGTCATGATTAAATACGAAGTCGGTAGACGTAATTGTCGCATTTTCAAACGTAAATTGCATGGTTGGTCAAATTTAAGCTATTGCATATTTTTCATGACAGTTAGGTTGCAGCGAGCCTGGGGACGATCCAATCCAATCCAGTTGGTAAAATTACAGGATTTTTCAGTATGCCAGTTAATTATATTACGTGCATGAAAAATAGAAAATACTTTTTTTTGAGATTTATGCGATATGGCTTGTGGTCAATTCACTATTATGGGAGCATTATTTTATACGGTCGCCAGTGACCGATCAGTTCAGTTTGGTACCACCCGGTCGCCAGTGACCGGCCAGCTCAGTTCAGTTTTATACTCCCCGGTAGCCAGTTACCGATCAGTTCAGTTCAGTGCAGAGGCCACAGGCGTAGACCATAATCTCAACAGAAAATTTTTACCATCTATTTCAGTACAGGGCTCCAAGGAGCAAACATTTTTACTATGATTTCAGTTCAGTTATGCACGTATTATAATTGCTCAGTACAAGTTATTTTCAGTATGCCTCATGACATGATAATTTATCCCATGCACATTTTACTTCAGTATTTACTCGTTACCTACGATATTTGCATGCTGAGTCTTTAGGCTCACTAGACTTGATTGTTGTAGGTACTGATGAGGCCAGGGCCGAGGGCGGGGACCAGTGAGCCAGCTTGGGTCGGCAGTAGTGGCACCCGAGGACCTCAGTTTCAGCACTTGCCATTTTTTTATGCTCAGACATTTTATCAGCTGTTGAATATTTTTAAATTGTTATTTTCGGCAAACTTTATTTTCTTCCGCTGCTATATTTTTTTTTTAAAACATTGAACTTGATTCATCAGTTGATTTTATGGTTGAGGCACTCCATTTATTATAAAAGAAAAATTTTTAATTTTCCGCAAATTTTCAAGCAAGGATTTTCGGGCCTCGACATTCTAGGTGGAGGGAACAAGAATGAACCGACCCACACGGGAATGAGAGGGATTCCGAGACTGTTCAATGTAATGGACTGTTCAGTTGAAGAGGACTTAAAAGATTTGATTTGTACTACTCATATCACGAAGGTGCATCTTCTTTTCGGTAGCTCATCACATAAGAACTCCAAAGTTAAGCGTGCTTGACTTGGGGCAATTTTGGGATGGGTGACCTCCCGGGAAGTTTCTCAAGGTGCGTGTGAGTGAGGACATAAGCACGCTGTGAGGACAGTCGTCGAATATGGGGTGTTATAGTTGGTATCAGAGCCGACCTCTCTTAGTACGGTGTGGTTCGGGGACGAACCAAGCGGAAGCTGGTGGGCATGTGAGGCCCGGGGCCGAAGAGGGTGGGGGGTGATCGTCGGTGCCATCAGTTGCACGGACAATGAGCGGCTCCTGGCAGGCTTCTAGGTGGAGGGAACATGAATGAACCGACCCACACGGGAATGAGAGGGATTTCGAGACTGTTCAATGTAATGGACTATACAGTTGAAGAGGGCTTAAAAGATTTGATTTGTACTACTCATATCACGAAGGTGCATCTTTTTTTCGGTAGCTCATCACATAAGAACTCCAAAGTTAAGCGTGTTTGACTTAGGGCAATTTTGGGATGGGTGACCTCCTGGAAGTTTCCCAGGGTGCGTGTGAGTGAGGACATAAGCACGCTGGAAAGACTCGTCTTGGTACAGTGAGGACAGTCGTCGAATCTGGGGCGTTACAACCCGGCTAATAAATTCACAAACTTTATTAAAAAATATTATTTTTAATATTTTAATTAAGCACTAATGGGTTTAATGGGCCTAATTAACTTTTTAATGGGTTAGTTATTTAATTTACTATATAATATACTAATCTACCCCATTAACCCTCACAAACCCCAGGCCCACTTTCCCAACTCCATACAAACTCTCCCCCACCAACATATACAAGGCACACACCAAATATTGAGAGAAAAGCACCGAAAGTTTCAAAGAAAATTAAGCCAAGGTCATTCGTAGCTATTCTTCGCAATCTTCAACGAAAAATCGTGTGTTTAAAACGCAAAGGCACACATATTTTTTTCTTCAAACATTTATCACACCATAGTAATTATCTAAGCTTATTTTGAAGAAAAACACGACACAAAAGTTTTATTTTCGTAACTATGGGCATATATGTCCTAAACTTGTGTTTTTATTCCATATTCATGTTTGTATGAGTTTAAGAGGCCTGCCATGATTAGGACATAATCAAGCATTGTTTTACACGAGTTGAGGGTCCTAGAACATCATCAAACGTTGCACAAAAATGGAACACACAATCTAGAACCGAAATCTGCTATGGGCTGATCATAGGGATCGGTTTTTGGACATGATGGCTTAGCTTGGGTTCGGTTGGGTCCTAGCAAGCTAGGATTCCAAACCGAGAGCCTTATGCAATCGCGTGGGGTGTGTAGCCGCGCAGGGGTTGGTTGGCTCGGCCAGGGGGCTGTGGGCTGGGCTAGGTCGACTCACTAGGGTCCTAAAAGGGTGCACAAGGGGTTGGTTTATGGTCTGGGTCGATGGCTAAGTCCTAGGCACTTGATCGAGGAGTCCTGGTCTTGGTAGGGGTCTCGGTCGGGAGCTTGCAACGGGTGTGTGGCTTGCGGTTGGGTCTAGGGTCGAGTTCTTTGGGTTGTTAGGATCCAATAGGGTCTAGAGAAGGGTTGGATCGGTGTTGGCTCAGGCCGACTCGAGCATGGCTCGAGAGAATAACAAGAAGGCTCGAGGATGGCTTGGTGCGAAGGTTAGGATTTTATTTTCGAAAATAAAATGGAAACATGGCTCACGGGGGTCAAGTCATCGTTCACGAGGGCTAAAATAATATTAAAAGTGTAAGTTTTGAATTTAGGAATTTTATATTAAAGTTGAAAATTTTTCGGGATTAAAACGCATTTAAAAAGATTAATTAAAGAATAATTAAAAGTCTAGTATTTAAGCTAAATGAAACAATGGGAATTTTAATTTAGGGTTAAATAATTATTTGGGACATGTAAGAGTCAGTGGAATTAGGAAAAAGTCAAAAACGTGAAATTTTACGTCTAGGGGCAAAACGGTAATTTTACACCCGAAAATTAGTTATCTTCATGGCAATGCTCTGATTGATGTTTTATATGTTAATATGTTTATTTTAAATGTTTAAGGATTTTTATATGTTAAAATTTTTATGGAATTTTTATGATGAAACGATAATGTTAAAAGACATGTTGCATGCTTGGTTTAATAGAAAAACGTTATATGTATGTTTAAATTTTATAAACTGATGAGAATATGAAACGTTGAAGGAAGTGAAGTAATTGTGACTAATACGACGATATGTTGGAGATATCGTGAGGGTGACGGTCCCAGTGGGAGCCCGACGATCGTATTTCCTTGGATACGAATACGAATACGATGATATGTTAATACGTAAGGACAAGGCTCAGTTGATGGGTGAGAGTGTCGCTGATGTCCCCGTCGCCCAGTACTGTGGTTACATGTATATGGATCCATCGTCCAATACATAGACGAACACGAAAGTCACAATTAACGATCGGAATTCAACGAAAGGAAAAAAGAATATGTATATGTCGATGATAATTTGTATATGAATATGTTGGCGATGATATGAAAATATTGAGGTTTGAAGGTTATGCATGTCATGAAAATGTTATTTTTACGTAAAAGTATTTTCACTGTTGCTTGTGGTTTTATACGTATTATTTGGTATCAATGAATATGATGTGTTGAGTCTTTAGACTCTCTAGATGTGATTGATGCAGGTGACTATGATAATATTGTTGAGGGAGGCTTGGATGCCTTATCTGACTGGACTGGAGGTTCACATAACCCGAGGACCAGCGCTTCTACTTTTCCACATTTACGTTTATGATTATGTTAAAGATTTTTACGACTTTTTATTTATGATTTGAGAGATTTTTGAGAGGTTAAGTATGAGCTAGACTTTTCAAATTTATTGCATTTTAGGTTTGGTAAACGTATGACGATTTTACGGTTTGAGATATTCCTTTGATTTTCAAATACTAGTTGGTTGTTTATTTTAAAAATGGTGCAAAAATATTTTAAGTGTGTTGGTATAGGGTTCGGCCGATTATGGTAATTAAGAGAGTATAAAAAAAATAAAAATTCTAGTACTTTTTAGGCAAAACGAATAGCAGACGTTTCAGTTTTTGTAACATCAAGGGTATAATGCATGTCTTGGGGTGGTTGAGCGGCATTCTTTCTATCAGATTCAATTGCCTTCTTTTTAACAATGGACACACACATGATCCAGTAGACTTAATTCGGGTGATGCCACCCCTTTTAATTCCTGATAATAAGTGTTGAAACATTTCATGTTCGCAATCTTAATTTTGATGTTAATAAAATTTGTTATTTTGTTACTAATGATCTTACCTAAGTGTGCAGTTAGCTGAACGTAACTGAAGATATCGAAGAATGCAAACTGAAAGTACCAACTGATTAATCGAACTGAATCAGTTCCACTGTTGAATCGAAAACCAGTTCAACTAATAGTACAGCTCATAGGTGGTTCCGCAGAAGACCTTCAGAAGCCTGACCAGCTGATGAAGAGTTCAACTGATGGAGAGCCCAGATGACCAGTTGAACTGAAAGAGTGAAATCAGTTCAACTGACGAATCAACTGATTTCACTAGCCCAACTGAAGATCAGTTCAGATGACCAATTCAGAGCATCAGTTAGATCCAATCAGTTGCAGAACACGACAAGCTTATTCAATGGAATTCAGCTGTGCCCAAAGGCACAAAAACAATTGTTCAGTCAAATGACAATTATAGACGTTGCATCAATGTTTAAAGCCAAAACATTCTAGAATGGCTGTCGGAAAGTACAGACATATTTCGAGTAACAGATTCAAAATGCAACGGATGCAATAATTGAGTCTCACTCTACGATCAATCTTCGCGCCTATAAATAGAAGACGAAGATCAATGAAGAACATAACAAGTAAAAGAACAACAACAAGAGTGTCTGAAGAAGAAGGGCACACTAAAAGCCTTATAAGCTTACAAGAAGCAATCAGCCCAGTTTTGAGGGAACACTTCAACGTGTTATTAGCTTAGTATAGAAGCTCTTTTCTCTCAATGTGTGAGAACACATTCCCGATGTATTCATTGTTCAGTTCTAACACGCACTTACACACTATCACTCACATATATCGGAGAGTAGAGCTTAAAAGATCAGTTGAGAGAGTCGTGCACAAAGACGTAAAACTTGTGTATATAGTCTTTGACACATTGACGCTAAAGAAGTGTTGGCTGGAAGGTGTTGCATGCAGTCTAGGCTAGGAGTTCGGTTAGGCAGTCGGGTAAGTTCTAAGCTGAGTGGGTTTGCACAAGGTGTTGTATAAATCAAAGTCTTCTAGTGTATTCTTCCTGAGGTGGTAGAAAGGTTAACGTAGGAGCAGTTGAAGTCTCCGAACACCCATAAACATATATTGTGTTATTTATGTTTAACTGCTTGTTTTTGTTCTTAACTGATTTGATCAGTTCAGCTGATATCAGTTCAGTTCTGTCCATAATTGAATTGATATATTGAACTGATATAAGCCAGAATTGATCCCATTTAATATTCAGTTGCACAAGTTATAAAACCAATTAGTTTTCATAACGAATGATTTTTCGGGTATTTTTCGCTTGGTTTAAAACCAAACTCTATCTTATTCATCGGTGTTTACATTCTTAAAACACGAGCTATTGCAGCTCATTGAGAATATTGTGTTTGAAGTACCTCAAAGGTGCCCTCACATGATTCATCAATAAGAACCCATTGTTTTCTTTTTATAACATTCATCTTTCAATAACTCGTCATACTCAACAACCTTTGCCGCAAGCTCGAAAAAGTCAATGAATTCCATTCCCTGAAACTATGTCTTGCCATGTTAAAATAGAATTTCTAGGAAACAAAGCATACCATGCAAATGCTACATCAGTCAGTGAATTGGGAAATAGTTTAAAATTTGCAAAATTTTCCATATTAGCCAACTCTCCACATTGGAATGTGGATCTGGCTATGTGTTCCAAACTTGATTGTCCATCCTCACCAAAAACAAAAGAAGAAGAGATCCTGATATTTGTAACGACCCATTTGTCTTAAAATCTGCCCATATAACTCCAGCACTGTTTCTATCAATATTTCCTGGTCAATCAGTGGGCCATTCCTGATTGAGACTGGATGTGGGTAGTGACGTGCCCCAAAGCATGAAATCCTACATTAAAAACAACAATACCTCCTAAAAAACCTCCACCAACTTCTTCATCATAATAACAAAGCTGATTCATTGGATTAGTGACATTGTACAACTGATGCAAATGGTCTTGAGTTTCCATTGACATTACCCCGACTATTAAATTATCTTTTCTACGAAAAATAAAAATAAAAATTCCCCCTTCCCCCCTCTTGTGAGATGATGTGTACATCTCATCATGACCAGAGGGTGTTGGGAATAGGCGGTGGATTTCACCTGCCTTAGAACTCTGTGGCCCTTGTTCGATTTCCTTGGACCGATTGCTCCCTTGATTTACACTTACATATTTAGTAGTTTGGTTCAGCAATGCCTTCACACAAGCCAAGATACCTTAGGCCATAAGCTTTGAAGCTTCTTTCATGTCGATTGCATTATTTTCTCCTTTACTCGATTGGTTACTCAGTTGAGGCCCTTGTTTTTCCTTGAAAACAATGTGGTCATGTTTTTGGCCTTCAATTTGCTCAATCATATCATGAACAGAAACCTCTTGTGCAATCATTTCTTCAATAAACTCCTCTTCAAAGGTTGGTAAAACTTCTGCTTCTATCTTCTCATACTGGTCCATTCGTTTTGGCAACATATTTTCGGTCCCACTGGGCGTGCCACTTTTTGTTTCCTACAAATTTTGTGAATACGGCTGTGTCAGGTGCAAATGCACCAACTTGAGTAAAAACATAAAAAAGAATCAACTTATAGGAATTCAAACAACATATGAATCAAAATTTATTGTAAGTTCCAATCTCTTAAGAAAATATCATGCTAAAAATGAAGAAAATGTTTAAAAATTGAAGAAATAAACTCATGTAATGATTAAACATTTACAAATTACAAGGAATTCACAAATCATGTAAAATATAATAAAGTTTGCTGAAAATTGGATTGAAAATAGATTATAAATGGTAGAATCTTGCATGAAAATGAAAATTCTTAAACCAGACCGACTAAAATTTGTAGAGTTGGTGTTGAAGCATTGTTGAGTTTGATGTGTTGAGTTTTGTTTCTTTTTCTGTCGATGCTTCCCTCCTTGTTCACTGATTTTGCGATTCTCCCCACTCCCTTCACATCCACGATCTCGGTCCACGATCTTCTTCTGCATGGTTGTTGTTTGATTTATTCAAATTATTTTGTATTGATAGTCTTCCTTGAAATATGTCTGCTACTTTATTTTTGGGCTTGGACTCAATTAATTTGGGCCTACCAAAATTTAGCCCAAAAATAAGTGTGTCGTTTTATTGAAAGTTATAGTTAATAACAACATCGCAACTAGGGTTTAAACGAACTGAATCGAGACGAATATTGATAAAAATTTAAGGTTCGAATTGGGTTCAGATTAAGTATATTCGAATTCGAGTTTGAGCACGATTCAAAGCTCAAAATTTTTAAATTTTTTTGCTCGAGTTCGGCTTGAAAGGAAGTTTGAATTCAAGCCTGACTTGAAATCTTCGAACCTATTTGCGAGGTATTCGAATTATTGTTCGGATATTAAGGTTCGACCATGAAGGTTTGAAACGTCCGAAATATCGAAATGCATATTAATAAAATATTGAAGCTCGTGTACGGCTTGCTAACTATCGAACAAAATAATTTTGACTCGAGTTCGGCTCGAAAAAAAACATGTTCAAGTCTCAAGTTCGATAAATTCGAATATAAATCAAATATTTATCGAATCGGGTAGAAAAGTTTTTGAACCGGCTCGGTTCGTTTACAACACTAATCTCAACTCTAGTATTTTAATCGTAGAACGGCCGAAATATTCACGTCAATTATTAACAGAAACATATATTCTACTTGAGAATATATATATAAATAATTTTAGTCAATCAAACGATATAATTATTTAATATTTAATTTTACATATTCAATTTAATCATGTGGCCAAAATATTAAGAAATTTTAGTTATAATTTGTGTTGTCTCGTGCTTCATGAAACGTCCACTACTCGTTTTCTTAAAAAATACTAGAAATTTTTTTACCCTACTAGTTTCGGCCGAATCGAAATATACATATAAATATACTTTAAAATATAATTTGCATCATTTTAAAAATAAAACAACCAACTATATTTGAAAATCAAAGGTAATAGTTTAAAAACATAAAATCGTCAACCATTTTCAACTCCTAACTTAGCAATATTTCTAAAATTAACGACCTCTTAAAAATCACTCGAAAGCATAATCAAAGTCGTAAAAATATATTTAACATAAACTTGAAATCCTAAACCATAAGCATAAGTGCGAAAAACTACTAACGCTGGTCATTGGGTTATGTGCACCTTCAGTCTAGTCAGATCAACCATCAGAACCTCCATTATCATTATTATCATATTCACGTGTATCAATCACACTTAGTGAGTCTAAAGACTCAACACACCATATTCTTGATAACAAATAATATGTATACAGATCACATGCAACAGTGAAAATACTTTACGTAAAATAACATTTCAAAATCATCCATAACTTAAACATTTTCAAATCGTCATAAACATATTCATATTCATCATAACATATTTCGTATCATCATATACGTATTTGTATTCCTTTTTCGTTGAATTCAGATCGTTAATTGTGACTTTTGTATTCGTATTGGGGGCGATGGATCCATCTACATGTAACCACAATACTGGACGACGGGGACATTAGCGACACTATCACCCGTCAATTGAGCATTGGCCATACGTATTAACATAACATCGTATTCGTATTAGTCAAAATTACTTTACATCCTTCAACATTTCATATTCTCATCACTTTATAAAATCCATGCATATAATTAAACCAAGCATGCAACATATCTTTTAACGTTAATGTTTCATCATAAAATTACATAAATATTTAAAATAATCATATTAACATATAAACAGCATCCAGAGCACTGCCATGACGTTTACTCTTTTTTAGTGTAAAATGACTGTTTTACCCCTAGACGTAAAATTCCCCGAATTTGACCTTTTTTTACTTTCATTGACTCTAAACCATCCCAAATAATTATTTAAGTTTAGATTAAATTTCTCATATTTTTATTTAGCTTAAATTCTAGGCTTTCTAATTTTTTTTAATTATTAATCCGTGGAGCGTTTAGTTCCTGAATTAATTCAAACTTTAATATAAAATTCCCAAATATGAAACTTAAACTTTTTATATTTAATTATCCCTCGTGAACCACAATTCGATCCCCGTTGAACCATATTTCCAACCCTAACCAAGAAACCCTAAGTCTCGAAACAAGCACTAAACCCATCGAGCCATGTCACATTTTCCACGAGCCATGCTCAAACCACCCTGAGCCATCTTCGGGCCAGACCTCCCCCGGTCCCTCATGAAACCTTAGAACTCAGCCTTGGCCCGCGGCGAATCAACCTGCCCGAGATAGCAGCCGCGCGAGTTCCTAATAACACTAGGACTCTTCGATTACTTGCTAGGACTCTAACCATCGAGCCAGCCCTTGACCCTGAACCTCAAGCACCCTCTCTGAACCCTAGAGACCTAGCATAGCCCAGCCCTAACCACCCTATCCGAGCCACAACTCTATTGCACAATCTGCACCGCCCACTCGATGGCTTGGGAAAGGTCCTAGCTCGCTAAGACTCCTTCCCAGCCGATTTTCTCGAGTACTATTGTGGCTAGGACTCCTGCCCTGACCCAACCATGACCCAACCCAGCCCTGGTCGCACCCAAGCCGAGACATACACCATGGTTTTCCTAAATCGAGCCATTGACAAATAAACGTTCATCCATGGTTCCAGCTTGTTCCAAATTCGTGTGCAGCCTAACAACGTGCTTTCTAGGACCCTTAACTTGTGTAAAAACAACCCATATACATTCCCTAATCATGGCAGCCCCTTCATGTAAACATATCTCAAGTTTTGGATCAAAATCACACCTTAAAACCCATGTTTTGCATAAAAACGAAAATAATAAAGAGGGTGACTATTTTTCATGCAAATCATATCAAATACATATTTAGGGTGTGACAGATGAGAAAATAAAAAAATATGGCGTGCCTTTGCGTATATAACACACGAGAATACGTTGAGATGCTAAAAACGACGGCGAGAACCCTTGGCTAAATTTTCCTTGCAAGAGCCGATGTTTTCCCCTTCAAAATATGTGCATGTGTGTTGTGTTTTGCTGCTAGGACTCTTCGTGTATTTTGCGAGGGGAGAGGGGCGAGATTATGAGGGTTTGGGGTAGGGGTTTGTGCTTATTTATTTGCTTAATTAATGAGTGTGTAAGCTAGGGCCCATTAGTATAATATAATAGGCCCAAGTCCAATTGTGCATTTAAAAATTATTTTTTTTAGGAAATTTCGTGAAATTATTAGCCGAGTTGTCAAAACGTTCGTATTTTGTTTAGAGTAGATCTCTTGTGAGACAGTCTCACGAATCTTTATCTGTGAGACGGGTCAACCCTAGCGATATTCACAATAAAAAGTAATACTCTCAGCATAAAAAGTAATACTTTTCATGGATGACACAAATAAGATATCCGTCTCACAAAATACGACATGTGAGACCGTCTCACACAAGTTTTTTCCTTTTGTCGAAAATCGAATACCGATAAAAATTATGTCTCGGCGTATAAAATCACCTCAAAACTCTTTATTTTCAACATAATAAAAAGCATCAACATTATTTTAAATAATTAAAAACAATTATTTAATAAAAACATTTTTCATTTTTCAGCCCTTGGTCTCGGTTCCTCGATCGTATCTCGAATAACCTTTAAAAATACAGTTTTATGTAATAATGTAGAAAGTTACATTTTAAATGTGTAAACATTCACACTATATTTAATTCATTCAATTAAAACCATTTAATTAAAATACATAAGAAATTTAATAACTTGCATGCATGTGGTTCACGTAGACCTTAAAATTTTCGGAACGTTACACTTTTACTTTTAGGATTTAGCGAAATATAACACTTTAATCAATATACGATTAAAATTTTTCAAAATTTTGATTAAATTAAGGGAAAATTGTTTTTAAATCCTCAAACCCAAAGTTATATTTATCCCAACTCCCTACACCTAAAATATTTTGCCCAAGCTCCCTAAAAAGTTTAAAGTTGAAAAAAATACCCTTATATATTTTAATTATCGATTTTCCTGGGTAAAATGGTATTTAGTGGGCGAGTCACATGCCCACTATCTTTTGTCGGGAATCTTTTGCTTTTGTTATCCCCAAGAAAAATTGATTAGGTTCACATGTCCACTTATTTTTGTCGATAAATCTTAAACTTTTGATTTCCCCGAGAAAAAACGTGGTTGTGGTCCTTCACCACTTGGTCCTGTCTTAGCAAGATGCTTCCTGTCTGATCGAGGTCTGAAGCCCTTGTCGAATTCTGGCTCCTTTTGGTTGGGGCATTTTGGACAGATCGGTTCTGACCATCTTCCCACATGAGCCATATTGCAGAATTTTCGATGAGTTTCTTTACTCTCCGGCAGCTTGCTATTCCACAAAGATTTCTTTTCTTTTCGAATAGATCTTCTGCAAAACTTGTGGTTTTTCCTGTCATAGTATTTAAACGGAAACATACTTTGTTCATCTCAGTAAGACATACCCATAGACCCCATGCTCTTCTGGTGGAAATGTCATCTTCAGTTATTGAAGCAATAAGGGGTGTTTCTTTTTACAGAAGATCCTTGATAAATTTATGAACATTTGTATCTGACCTCCTTAGCTTGATAAAATGAAAGGCTTCGTGAGAGCCTTTTCCGGCTGGTTCTGGTACTGAACTAAAAAAGTATAGCTCCAGAATATCTCCTCTGGACAAATAATCGTTATTTGCCCAAGTTTCATGAACATCTTCCTGGATCCATTTTGGTAGACCTGAAATTTCTGGGAATCTTGGTGATGTGGTATAAATTGAGGCAAGATCCCCGAATTCATACCAAGCTTTGACCTCCTTTGATATGAATTTTGTTTTATCCATACCCTAGTATATTTTCCTGCAACATCAACCTTGATAGTGACTGGGTTAATGCCTACTCTTGTTTTCAATTTCTCCCAATTTTGTTGGTACACATGTGATGGAGAAATTGTATTTTCATTAGTACCAACCTCATATTTACCCTTGTCAGTATTCGGTTTGAGGTTGATCTTTCCCTCTTCAATCCCCGAGGTGAAGGGTTGACTTGAGAACTCGAGATAAGGATCAGGAGTCTCAATTTTTGTTTCAACCGACTCATCTGGAGATGATCCCGACTTAACACTTGTGCTAGGCGTATTTGAATCTCCTGCTCTAGGTATAGAGTCATGTACTCAAAAACTCTCCATTTGGGAATCTAGTGGCTTCTCAATGCCTTGGAGGATAGGCATTTACATTATAGACCATAACTGAGTATAAGCTTGTAAACATCATGTGATTCAATTAGAGACAATTCTCTTATCGGCTTGTTGCAGTCTTCCCACAACTTCTGCATTTAAGACCAGCTTGTTAAATTCGTTTTGAAGCATTTCGAGGTGTTCCCTCAAATGTCTCTGCATCTTGATGATGGCATCGATATCACCGCTGTCCGTCTCTTGTTAAAAAATCAGCAAGAATATTTTCATGAGATTTTATTATCACAATATCAAAAATATAATTTTTACATAGTTCTTGTCATCTTAATAATCTTTCCTTCTCAGGTTTAGACTCAATTTTATTTCTTAATTAAGCTCTTACTTGTGTATTATAAACTTTTAAAGTGAATTTCTTTGCGAGTAAGAATAATGGTCATTTTTCAAAAGCCCTCTTTACTGCATAGAATTCATTTTCGTTGATATGCCATCTATGGCTTCTGCATCTGAGAATAGTCCAATGCAATATCTGCATGGCTGTTCTCCATCTGGAGTGAGCTTTGTTAAGACTGCCGCCCACTAATGATCACTGGCATCCGTATATAATACCAGATCATCTTCATCTTGAGGAATAGCCATTTTTGGAAGATTTTGACAAATCTCCTTTAGTTGACTAAGTCCTTGTGTGTGTTCTTTTGTCCATATAAATTTCGCATCTTTTTTCAGTAATGGACTGAACACTTTCCTGTGTTTTGCTAGGTTTTTAACGAACATCCCAACAAAATTAACAACTCCTTCAAAACTTCGAAGTTGTTTCTTTTCTTTTATTTCGTTTGGAAAATTTTGCACCTTTTCTACTATATGATCCTGCAAATGTATTCCAGACTCATCGATTTCTATTCCTAGAAATTCGATTTTTCTTGTGGTAGTGACTGCATTCTTTTCTGATAGAATCAACCTTCTTTTTTACAAACATCAGAGAAATCTCTAAATGTTTAATACGTTCTTCTATATTTTTAGATGCGATTAACACATCATAAATATAAACAAACATAAATTTGAAATAATCTTTAAATAGATTATCCATTTTCCTTTATAATATCTGAGGTGAATTAGCCAATCCCGTTGGTAATACTTCCCAGGTATAGTGTCCTTGTGGAGTAGAGAAAGCTGTGAACTTCTTGCTTTCTTCATGCATTCAAATATGGTAAAAACCAGACTTAGAATCGAATTTAGAGAATATATTTGCGTTGCGTATGCAACTAATTAGATGTTCTCTGCTAGATATAAAATACCCATCAAACTCCTGAATCTTATTAATTTCTTGATAATTAATAACTAATATGGGTTGTTTTCTTTTTATTTCAACATGATTTCTTACCAAAAATCATGGGCTGCTGTATGGTGAAATTCCTGCTTTGATCAAACCAAGGTCCAAATGTTCCTTGATTATAATCTGCATATCCATTTGATCAATTATATTCATTGGGATGGGCTTGCAACAGACAAATTCAAACTCTTTGTCTTTCTTAACTAATTAAGGCAAGCTTTGAGTTGATTTTTATCCCACCATGCCTAGGGATCTTCATTGTAATTTTCTTTGATCTTTTTCTTGACATCTTCTAAGGATACCTTAGATTCAAACTCTACCTCATTCTTATGTAGAGCTATCTTAAGGCATTTTATTTCTTCTGGTTGGAGCTCTTTATCTGCTCTTAGTTGGAGCATTGTTTCTCCAAACCGTCTAGAATCCTTTTATTTCTTCTGGTTGGAGCTCTTTATCTGCTCTTAGTTGGAGCATTGTTTCTCCAAACCGTCTAGAATCCTTCATTTTTGGAGCATTGTTTCTCCAAACTTTCTAGAATCCTTCATTTTTGGGTTCAGAAATTTTTCTTCATCACCACGTTTGCTGCGAAATTGGATCGACAATTTTCTGTAAAATGCCTCTCTTAGTCTCTGGATTATGATTTTGTGATCAAATGGTGTTGTGACCACTAATCTTCTAGTCTCATTTTCTTGCGTATAGGACTTAAAAATTTGTAGGAAATTATTTCCTAACAAAATGTCAGCTCATGTATCATGAAAATAAATCGGTGGTGTTTTTATCTTATACCAAGATGTTTGTCCAGCACCTCCGATCATAATTTCTGTCATCTTAATCCCCTTACATAAGATTAAGATTCTTCTGGAAAAATTTCTTCCAGCAATCTTTGGTAATTCTTCTCCCAAATTATTTGGAAAAACTCCTCTTTTTGCTGTACATATTCTAGCACTTGAATCAATATAAGCAGCAAAATATTCTGCCTTATATTTTTCGTACAACATTCCAATTGAAATGTATATCGAGAATGGGCTTGTGGTCATTGGATTTTCCACATCCTATCGTCCGCCATAAACTCCATTCCATACTCTAGTCGTTTCCAAGGTTTGTGTTCCTCGAGAAACCCTAGTCCAAGAATCAATCGATCTGGTTCTTTCCCTGGAATTCCTTTGATATGAACTTCCAATTCTCCAATCTTAATCATACCTTGGTAAGTTCCTATCATAGGTTGTTCTAAATAGTATATGTTTTTACAAGAAAATTGATTCATTTGTTTTGTAATATCAAATATTATTTCTACTTTCTTCCACCCTTCTGGGCATCTAAGCTTTCCTATTGTAGAAAAGCTTTTTGGCTCCTGTTGAGTTTCTTTGACATGTGCTTTTCTCCACCTGTAACTTGTAATTCTATCTCCTTGAAAAGATAGTCTTCTTGATTCCAATCTAAGACTTTGATTCCTTTGTAGAATCGGCTTATCTTGTATTTGGATATCTTTTTCCTGAATTAATGGAAAATCAACTCTTTCTGGATAATTGTCTGAGCAAATTTTCCGAATATCTCAGGTATTTCAATGAACTCATTTCTAATAAACAATTCTGAATGGTGTGTATTAGATAGAGCATATGAAATTTGATAGGTAATAGAGTATGGCTTATTACCTTCTTTCATCAGTCTTTTTTTACTTGAAATTCTGATGTAAAGTCAATGCTCGACTGAAATCTCGATCTGCGAGGTTGTAGGCAATTATCGGATATATTATTCCTACAATCTTTCCTACGCAGAGGTTCTCTGAGATAGTTTTAGTACTGAATCTTAAAGGTTCCCCATTCATTTATTGCATATAGCAATATCAATGGGTGAATCTATTCCTTCTTTGAAAGTAGCTTTTATCATAATCTGGATTGCTCCGATATGAATCCAGGACATAGTCTGTGCTACTTCAATCTTGAGTTTTTGTAATTCTTCCTTAATTTCTTCAGAAGGAATTAGTTGCATCTCCATTTTATTTCATGTAAGTTCCATTGGAATTGTCATTTCCATTCTGGAAACTTTAAAGATTAGATGATACTTTCTGTTTCTTAGGCCAAGACTTCCTAAGAACTTTTCTACATGTCTTGCAGATAATCCTTGGTATCTCTGTAGACTATGATTTTCTCTCATGATCCTTTGAACCATGTTATGAGATATTTTTGTCTTGCTAAAGAAACCAGACAAATCTTCATGTGTTTCATGTCGAAACACCTCGTCTTCAGTCAGATTCCGATTCAGTTCTATCAAATTCTTCCTTACTCAAGACTTCTTCTTCTTCATATATACTTTCGTCTGAGGCAATATCCTCAAACTGGTACACTTGAATAAGATCCTTGTAATAAACTGCTTCTTCAATATCCGGGGTTGGATCGAAGCATTTTATTCCTCTTCTTTCATTTTTTGGACAGTTAGTCGAAATATGACCTCTTGTTCCACATGTCCAGCAATTACAATCCTTAAAACTTTCATTAGCTCGAGTGTGAGCTCTTCTGAAAGTTTTCTTCTTAGGTGTTCTTACTGTGCTTTGGGATGTACTCGAGGCTTGGGATGATATCCTACTTCTTGATGGTCCACTTATTTGTCCAGATTTATAAAATCTTACCTTTTGTCTAGAAGAAATTGTTCTTTGTTTCCAAGAACTTCTTCCACCTCGAGCATAAGGATGAGTCCTAAAACTTTTCCTCTTATTCTTTTGTGGTTTACTTCCAATGATTGTTGGAAGATAATTTTCCTTACAACACAAAGAAGTACGTTTGTTAATACCCATTAATCGTTTGTAATTCTTTTGTAATGCTGTCATATGACACCATTCTGCCAATTTTCCTTTGAGAAAAGAGGCTCTTCGTGCCAACGTATCTGGATTGCCATGGACATATTCCCTTATAAGCATTTCTCTCCAGGGACTCGGCATTTTGGCAAAGAAAAGCTGCATGGTTATATTTTCTTCAACCCCTGAATTTCATCTATATTTAGTGAATAACATAATATATTCATCCACTAAACATATATCATGTAATTCAAGGCCATACAGAGCTTGAGTATATTTCTTCTTTTTCTCTGTATCTTGACTGTTAAAATAGTCTATCCCTATAAACTGTGCTTTAAATAGGGTAGCCATTTTTACAGCTATCTCACTAAGAGATTCTCCAGTTAGGACTGACTCTTTAGTTTCTAATGAAGTCATGTCCCAAGCAATTTTAACTGATCCCATAAGACTCATTTCTAGGAGTTTAATGAATCCTTCTCTGTTGAGATCAAGTGTTCCTGCAGCGATTCTCATAGCAGATGTCCAGTCATCTATGAGATCTTCTCTGTTTTTGAAATCTAATACATCAAGGTTAAGCATAACCCCATAAGGATGTATATGTTCTAAAACAGTTTTCCCATAGGGTGTTTGGTGCAAGAGAATTTGATTTCTCCTTGTCCTTGTTCCCGCTGGGTGTGATTCTCCACCAGTATGAAAATCGGGTTGAGATTCTCTCATATTTATATTCTGAGATCTCACACTTTTTCTTGGGGATAACAGAAGCAAAAGATTCTCCGACAAAAGATAGTGGACATGTGACTCACCCACTAAATGAACAAGAAAAATTGAACCCAATTACAACTATAAATAGAGTAAATGGGAACCAGTAAAAATACACAAGAACAAAGTCGAAACCTGAAGAAAAATGTATTATACATATTTAAAGGTTTCTAAAAGACGCATCAAGAGAATATGAAAACAGCTGATGAATACTAAAGATCTCTACAAACTATTAAAAGAAGAAGGAAATGAGAACTCAGCTGATATAATACAAACACATATCTATTGGTTATGCTAGGAGATAAGGTCAGAAGAACGAGCTGTTTCTAGATTAATAATGACAATTCAAGTGGAGGGACCATTCAACCACTCACTCAACCCACTCAAGAGATAACGACAATCACAACTGGAAGGCATTAAAGAAATGTTATGCCAAGAATTGAAGTCCGGGATTCAAATCCGTAAAGGGCTTCATAAATAAGATGGCAGAGGAAAGATGGAAGACATCACTCAACATCTTCGTTTTTCTTCAAAATATTTGTAATATTTTCTTTAAGTTTATGTGTGGTGTAAGTTCAGCTACTATTAGTAGCTAAACAAGTTTCTTCTCCTCTACAGGAGGTTACTATGTAATAATAAATAGTTATGTTTGAATAAAAGAACCAAGGCTTTTGCCCCTATCATGTATTAGTTTCAAAATTGAACTATTTTACTATACACCCTGAGGTAGGAAACGAAATAGGGTTGTGCTAAGTGCTGTTGAAGAAATCTGCGTAAGGAACCATCTGTTGCGACTGCGTGGTTAGGCTGTGAGAAGCAGTCTGTAAAACCCGGTGGATATAACCCGACGGCACGTTGGTCAAAGAGGTAAATTGTTCAATTTATTATACGAAAGCATGATGGGCCATAAAAAAACACAAAACAAAAACGATCATTTGAAAATGGTATATAGTCTGGAAACCTTGCATAGCAGCTATATGTCTTGAGGCTATATGCTTTCAAGAACATGCTCGATATGTATAACAATGTCACGTACCAAAATTATAAGAATTAAGGATGTTTTTGAAAATTTTAGAAAAACTGGAGAGTTAAAACAAAGTTTTAGAGGGTTAGAGATTAAGGAGAAAGTTGAGTTTGGAAAAAGGGAGTGATTACAAATTTCCCCTTAAATTAAACACTTAGTTTTATATATTTATTTTTTGAGCATGAGTAAATTTTATGTGCAATATCTATGAAAATTATAATTTATATTCATTCTAATCTTCTTATTATTTGTCTTTTTTATTCTATTATATATATATATTTTAAAAAAATTCTATTGCATTTAATGGTTTGCCCGTTTGACGGTTTCTAAAATCAAGAAATCTAAAATATATAAGTATTGTGACGTGACCGGAATCTAGATCCAACGACCATGCATTCCCGTCAACAGCGGGAACCATACATCGAACAGTCAATATTAAAGTATCGATATGCACCGTTAGATATTCCATCGACGGTCTGAATCAAATCAAGATGTCCCCAGAGGCAGCCTTTTCGTACATATTTTATATAGGGGGCCAATCGCAGTAGATCCGCTCCGGTCTGAACTATTCCATAACGACTCTCTCTCTCTCTTTGAATTCAATTTAAACATATGCCCCACTGCTGCTTATCCTGCGCACCGCCGGAGATGGAGCCCTCGCCGGAGTATATGAGGAATTGTATTAAGAGCTACAGGAGGTTGGTGGAGTAGGCGGGGGAGTGGAGAAGATCGAACGGATAAGATTGAATTGTAGGGAGGTAGTTGATAATGGAGTGTCAGAAGAGCCAGGCGAAGCTTACAAGGACGAATTCTTCACTCCTCAGGTCGTCTCCGACCATCAGATCATCGATTCAGAGCTTGTCTTCGGTGAGCGAGATCTCTCCTGATCAAGAAATGGAGGATCTCGAGGAGCAGAAGCCGCACAGCAAGCCCTGCTCCCCACCAGTTCGACCAGGTCCGAGGTCCGGAACGGGTAGCTTGGCGCCGGTTCTCGCTATCATTACGCTCTCTGCTTACACGCTTTTCGCCTTCTCGTACAGGGATGACATTCCCGCCTCGGAGAATCTACTGCTGGTTCTTGTTTTTGTTGCGATTTTACTGTTTTTCGTGTCGAGAAAAAGGGCGTTTATTCGCCATAATTTTACCATTTTCATGCATTTGTGTGATGAGTATGGTAAAAGAGTTGGCTTTTCTTGTTTTGCCTCCAAAAGCCAGACAAAACCGGTGCAGTGGTTCATTGGAGAGTCGAACTTTGAGGAAACGGAGATGAAGCAGTGCGAAAAAGATAAAATTGTTAGAGAAGGTGTGGAATTTTACAGTAACGGGGATTTCTATGAAGGGGAATCTCACAAGGGGAAGTGCAACGGCAGCGGAGTGTACAATTACTTTGTCAATGGGAGATATGAAGGGGACTGGGTTGATGGGAGATATGATGGATATGGGATTGAGAGCTGGGCCAAGGGGAGCAGATACAGAGGGCAGTACAGGCTTGGATTGAGGCATGGCTATGGAGTTTATAACTTTTACACTGGGGATACTTACGCTGGAGAGTGGTGTAATGGTCAGAGTAATGGAGTTGGAGAGCAGACTTGTGCAGATGGGAGCTGTTACATTGGGGAGTTCAAGTGTGGGGTTAAACATGGACTTGGCCGTTACCATTTCAGGTCATGCTTTAAAAAAAATATCATTTTCTTAGTTTGATTTTGTGCTTTTCGTTAATCTTTTCTTCCTTTTGATGTTTGAAGTTGATTTGTGTCGAACTTGGTCTATTCTTGATGTCATACTTGCGCTTGGTGTCTTTCATGGTTCTGTAGACAAAGATTGGCTTTGTTCGTTCGGATGTTTCAACGTTCTTGCTTCGGAAGAGATAAAGATTTTTTTTTTTTTAACTCGTTTATGGTCTTGTCCAAACCTGTTGAACTTAGTTCCTGGATTCCATTTATTTACCTGGATTTCAATTGTCGGAAGATATAAATATTGATTTTTTTTTTAACTCAGTTGCGCTCTTGATATTACTGGTTCTTGTAATCTTTGAATGAGGGAAGAATGTTAGATATTTTTGTTGATAATAGGGTGTTTGTTAGTTCTATGAAGTATGAACTTGTTGATCTTGTAGCTTGACCTGAAAGTTGTAATTTTGATTCGAACTTCCTAAATACGGCTAATACAAAGTCAGCCTTTTCTGTTGAGTCGTTCTACGTTTCTTGGTCACTGATATAGTGAATGGATGACAGCTTAAGAAACGTGATATCCAATGCACAGTTAAGAATTTGAACATCTTGTCTTATTTCAATGAGTTGACTGATTTCGTTTTAAGGGATTTATAAAATTGATATAAAAGGTGAACAATCCCTTTCACCACCTTTTGATTCTGTCTGGCTTTTGCGTCTGTGTTGAGTGAATTTAACTTATTGCATCTATTTCAACTATTTTACAGAAATGGAGATAGATATGCAGGAGAATATTTTAACGACAAAATTCATGGTTTTGGGGTCTATCACTTCGCCAATGGTCATCGTTATGAAGGTTCATGGCATGAAGGCCGCAAGCAAGGTTATGGCATGTATACCTTCCGAAATAGTGAGACCAAATGTGGTGAATGGGATGGTGGTAATCTAAAGATTCCACTTCACCCTTTAACTGATGTAGTTTTTCGAGCAGTTCAGGTGACTATTCTCGTTAATGCATATGATTCGTTTGCATCAACCTTATAGTTTGGAAAAAAAATTTCTCCTACTTTTTTTATTATGTTCTTGTACCTTTGCAGGCTACTAGAAAAACAGCAGAAAACACAATTCACCTCCGATGTGTGGATGAACAAGTGAACAAATCCGTGATTGTTGCAAACAGGGCCGCCACTGCAGCAAGAGTTGCTGCTGTCAAAGCAGTTCAGAATAGGATTGATGGGAAATTTTGCGAAACTAACTTTTAGCATAACTAGCATTGTTGGAAGTGTAAATTTTACCAAGTCCCAGTGTGAAATCGGATTAATACAAACACCCCGGTTAGAGCAAAAAAGCTTTTCGGAGGTCGAGAGTTTGTTTAGGTTTGTTCAGTTAACACTGTAATTGTACATAAATCCTTTGTAAATCAATGGAAAATCATTTTTTATCTAAAGCCCTCTATTTGCTTCAGTCTAGGGGTGTCAATCGTGTGGGTTGGGTCGGGTTTCGGGTCAATCCGCGAAATTTTTTTTATTTTTTTTTTCAACCCGAACCCAACCCAAACCCGAAGCAACCCGAAAACCCCCAACCCGAATACGAATCCGTATAACCCGACTCAACCCGTCTAACCCGCCTAACCCGAATTTTTTTTTTTTTTAATTTTTTAAAAAAAATTTATGAAAAAAATTCAAAAAAATAAAAAATAATAATAATATTTTAATTTGAACACATACTAACAAAATTTCGATTTAAATTTGAAAGTTTAATCGTAAAAAATTAAAAGAATATTTACTAAATCAAATAAAAAATTGTTAAAAAAATAAAAATATGCAAAATAAATATTAAATGATGAAAATTTATCATATAAATATACAATATATAAAAATATAGGTAATATTTTCAAAAAAAAAGTTCGCGGGTCAACCCGCGACCCAACCCGACTCAACCCGAAACCCGCCTAACATGGCACTAACCCGAATCAACCCAACCCGAACCCGAAAAACTCCAACTCGAACCTGATTTTTTTCGTGTTGGGTCGTGTCGGGTTGACGGGTTGTGTCGCATTTTGACACCCCTACTTCAGTCCAATTGGTATAATGCTGCATGTTGTTTTCCCCTGGTGGGGGTTAAACCACGAGGCCGGTAAATCATTTTCTCGTGCTCTGCAGTATTAAGTCCATGCCATTTAACCCATCTTGCCTATCACACATCATCAGAGTGGATCTAGCAGATAATGCAGGGTAATGTCCCCCTTCAAACCACCTTTTTTTTTTTGTATGTAATTTCTATAAACCACTCCGCCGAAATCCAAATTCTTAGATTCATCCTTCTGGTATTATCTATGTTATAAGTAGGGATATAATCGAATCGAGTCGAGCCGAGCCGAACTCTTGAATGTTTGAGCTTGGCTCGTTTATAATCGAGCCGAGCTCGAGGTTTATTTAACGAATATATGCATGGCTCACGAGCTTATTCAAGCCTTTATCGAACCTAAACAAGCTTAATAAATATGAATTATACATTTAAATTTTCATTAAATTAATTAAAAATAAATTATATATTTAAAGAAAAATATATTATTCTTATTAAAATTTGTAAATTTATTTAATAAATAAATTTAATAGATTTTTCTATATATTTCATAAATAATATGTAAAATCAATAAATCAAATATCAAAACTAATATTTTTTCATCTAAAAGATTACTCATGAACTTACCAACGAACATGTTCACGAGCTAACGAGCCGAATACTGTAAAGCTTGAGTTTGGTTTGTTTATCTTAACGAGCCTCATTAAATGAGCTCAAATGAGCTTTTATCGAATCGAGCTTCGAATAGCTATGATCTTACATGCAGTTGCTACTTATGTACTCGAACCTGAAACAATGGAAATCTGGAGTTGTATAGTATTGTTCATTGGTTATATTTTATTTGTGGAGAATGATTCTGCGTGGTGAATTGTTCATTCCCTTTTCACGTTTCCTCTTTTTAACTGTTTATTTGTTTCCTATACTTCCCTTGCTTTTCCTATGTGCAAACTTGCAATGTCTTGTTTGATTTGTCATACATGGAAATGGGAAAGATTCTAACTATGCAAGTGGCATTTTGATTTTTCCGCTCTCTTTTTTTAATATTACAATTTTTCACAAAAAGTTGATTGCTTATCAACGTGTTCTCAACGAAGGATTAATTTTGTATAGAAATAGTAAAATAATATTTGAGCTTTGGTCTTTTCCTGTCCTACCATACTCTTCTCACTACTTTTGCGATGTTTTTTCTCAGCAAGACAATAATATTTTTGGTCTGGTTATACTGGCATATTTTTCATTTTTTTTATCATGTTATCGATTAGTTCACAATCAATTTACAATTTTATTCCATTAACTAACACCTTTTTTTCCAATCGTTTTAGTTCTTTTCTCCACAAAATGATTACATGGCAATGGAAAGTGTTAACTTGACACAAAAAAAGTACTGAAAGTGAAACCGAAAACTGGAATTTTTTTGGGGGTTTCAAAACCTTTCAAGTACCTAGCTTTATAAAATATATACTTTTATAATGTAAATAAAGAAGATCTATCACTTCTTGTTTTACCAAAAATTATAATATTTTTGTATGTATTTAGATTTCAGATCGATCCAATAATATCTAAAAGAAAATGATCTCTTAGTAAAATAATATACTTTTTTTCATCATCGAAATATAGGTAATATTTCTTTATAATACATAACACAAGATGACTTCATTAAAAATCTTAGAAATTCTAACGTGCCCCTTTTATGCGCAAGTCATAGAATGTTGGGAAGTAGTGATTGTTTTATGAAAGAACATGCAATAGTGGTGGGTAGGGTTTCTTGGTTAAAAAATTATTCTACCTTTTATTATGATATCTCATGCATGCTTGAATCTTGGTCCACAATCTGTAGTATATGTTATTTTTTTAGTAGGCAAAAAGGCACCAACTTTTGCTTATTTTCAATTTTCAAATCATACCATATCTCTTTTCGTTATTTAATTTGCTTTAATATTCATCATTCAATATACGAATTTCTTGAATTTTAAACATTCCACCATCTCCACATGCATCTGCGTAGCCAAACTATAATAAAATAACTGTCACCAAGATTTTTTTTTTTTACTATCTTTCAAATTTTTTTATTAATGTAGTAAATTTTATTAGTTAAGAAAATAAACCAAAAAAATCCTTCAATATTTCCAATTTTATTCCTAATAACGATTAATTCAATTTTTTTAACAAGCTCATCTCAACCGTTAAGTTAACTTGCTTCTAGATTATCCAAGGATGTGTGGGGATCATTTATTTACAATATTGTCTTTTTTTTTTTTGGAAAAAATAATTGTGAAGTTATTGATATTTTGAATTGTTGAATAAAATTGTATTATAATCATAAAAATCACATCTAAAAACCCGAAATATTATTAATTAAATATAATACGGTCTCGATTTCATCTAAGCGGTGTTGGGGATAGTGCCCTTAAAGCATTGTAATAAGCTAATTTTTTGAAAACGACATTTATTATTGAGCATATTTGCATGAAAATATTATTGTCATGAATATCATAGCAAAATTCCTAGTTTATTAGATATAACCATAATTTTAGTATATATAAAAGTTGTATATACAAGAGGATTAAAAATATGGATAATAAACTTAAATTAAGTAGGTGATGAATTAATTAAAGTATGGATCTTTAATTAAAGCATCAATAATGCGGCCCATTAACATTATGAATGTGATCATCTTATCCGGATCGTCGATGTTGGGACATCTAGATGGGGGCATTTATATATAATGTGATTATGTACGACTTGGACCGATTTAATTAGTCATTTCATAATAAATTTTGTTTTTACTATGAAATTCAAATTAAATCACAAAGATGATCATATATGGACAAATCTCAATCCTGAAGTGATTATAAACTCCTATTCATTTTAATATGATTCTTAATTTGCTTGTTTAAAGTTTGCGATTGTGCATTCTTAATACTTGTATTTTAGATTTATATTTGAAATGAATGGCTGGGAATATGAATTCGCAGACATGGAATCCATTCCTTCTTGCGAGAAGTAGAAAGACGATTCCCTCATTTGTTAATTCTAGAACTGAGTGTTGGGCCCAACTAATTTATAATTAAGTTATAAATTGAACCACTCACTAGTGAATTAATGGTAAATGAGGATAAGAAGTAATTGAAGAGGTAAACGGAAAATTCCTGGCTTCAATTATGAATTGTCTATGGAGGATTAATCCATATGTAATGATTATATCAATGGACTGCTCAATTTTGTAGAGTAAGATATTTCATAATGAAGAAGATTGCAATTCTATAGTTTTAGTGGAGTAATTATGGAATTAATAAATTAGATAAATTAATTAAAGAGTTTAATTATTTATTTAATTTATTGGAGCTTCTAATTATGAGTCCATGGTCCCCGGTACGCCTTTCAAATTAATGACGGATTAAAAATGCAATTTAGAAATCATGTATGGATATGAAAAAATGTTTCCATAACTCCAAAAGTTTGGAGATAAATATAATTGATAATGAGATATTAATTATATTAAATAATAATTATGAGATAATTATATATTTGGATTATTATGGTAATATCCAAAAGTTGATTATAATATCTTTAATTTATTATGAATAAATTATAGATATTATTTGATATCTGAAAATAAGCTAGAATAAGATTCTAATTTATTTTGAAAAGATCCTAGAAATCCTATTTAATATCTTTAATTTATTGTGAATAAAATTTAGATATTATATCTAAATAAATTAGAATAAGATTCTAATGTATCTTGATAATATCCTAGAAATCCTATTTAATATCTTTAATTTATTATGAATAAAATTTAGATATTATTTAACATCTAAATAAGTTAGAATAAGATTCTAATTTATTTTAATAAGATTTTAGAAATCTTATGACTTTTAAAATAGTTTTAAAAGGATATAAAATATAATATTCAAAAAAAATCAAATCTAGGCATATCCTAGATGATTTGATCGAGAGTCCCAATTGAAATAAGATTTGGACTCTTGGTTTTGAATTATTATAAATAGGATCTTAGGTTTTATTTTAAAAACAACTTTTTCTCTACCTTTTCATGAGTTGAAAATAAAGTAGAGAACAAAATAAAAATTTGGATTTCTAGCATTTGCGTTTTTGAGTGCCCACACACTCTCGTTGATAGAAAGGATCGTATTGGAAGACTGTGGTTTCTACGCAAATTGGATTTACATTGAAGAGAAAATCTACAAGAGGTTAGTTTTCTAGTAAATTCTTTTTATTTAAATTCATAGTTAATTTATATTCATATGTTCGATTATAATTTATGAAATTATCTAATCGCTTCCGCTGTGTTTCGATTTGATCGAAAATAATTTTCTTAGCCGGAATTGTTCCGAAGGCTATATAATTTCCAACAAATGGTATCAGAGCCATTGTTTTTCATATGAATATAAACTTAATGAATTTAAATTTTATGAGAGTGAGATTTATTGTTAAAATTTATATTCTTATTGCATAAATTTGGTTTGTTTTTTTGTTTAGCATTATCGTAATCCTTTAAAAAAAAATTGATTTTTTATTCTATTGAATGTAAAATATTGATTTTACTATTATTAGATTTATAAAATTAATTTGAAATTGAATAAAATTGTTTTATTTGATCTGTTAATTTTATTTTTCAACTAATAATTCGATTAGAGAGACACGATTAAAAATCAAGAATTTTAACAATATCTCACTCTTATAAATTTTTGTGCCACTTATCTCGTTTAAATGAGATTTAATTATTATAATGTTTATTATGTGATAATTTACATATATTTATTTTAGAGGTCCATAAATAAATTTGACATCTTATTTAAATTTGATTTAAATGCCATTTAATTTTCATGTCATGCATCATGTTTAAATTGGATTTAAATATTGTGACATTCATTATATTGCTCTTATCATTTAAAAGTGACCAATAAGATTGGACTTTTAATAATTAAATCATAAGATGTTTTAATTAAATAATTGAAAATTTGAGAAACTTTAATTATTATATATCAATGAGTGGGAGAAGGATATATGACAATAAATCCTACGACCTCCACTATTAACAAAAGCAACGTGAGGTTTAAATGGCGCCTAGTGACGCATAGGACGTTCTCCCTAAGGAAGGTTTTCATTTAAATCAAAATTCAAGGCTTAGTTTCCGAAAGGATAAGATTTTTTAGTATGATTCATAATTTACCTACCCTAAGGCGGCAATTATGGATTGTAATTTAAAATCCAAAATAGTGGGTCACACTCATAAGGATGCAATTGAATAGTTTAAATGCATCCAAGGTTGAATTAAAAGGTAATTAATAATGAAATTGAAGATATGAGATATCTTAGTGTTTTATTATTAATAGAGATAGTCTCGATTTAATCGTCATTTTATTCGTCCGACCCTAAGGCGGCTTACTAAATGTGAGATTAAATTTCCTTGGAATTGGTAGAATAAATAATAATGTGTCTTGCATCATATTTATGATTCCTAAATTGATTAATTATCTATGATATTTGTTCAATTTAATTAAATGTCGTTTTATACATTAATTTCAGCAATCATGTCTATTGGTCATGTTCTTGCTTTACTTAATGAAAAGTTGACTGGAGAAAACTTTTTGAAATGGAAGAGTAACATTAACATTGCCCTCGTATGTGAAAACCTCAAATTTGTCTTGACGGATGAGTGTCCTCCCGAGCCCCCTTTGAATGCTTCTCGTAGTGTACGAGAAATATATGATCGATGGATTGCGGCAAACAATAAAGCCAAGGGCTACATGTTGGCCGGAATGAACGATGTGCTTAGACTTAAGCACGAGCATGTAGAGAATGCTTATGAGATAATGGATTCTCTTCAAGCTATGTTTGGTCAACAATCTAGTCAATCTAAGCATGAGGCCATTAAGAATGCCATGAATGCTAAGATGAAGAAAGGCCAATCAGTTGGAGCACATGTTTTGAACATGGTTAACTACTTCACAGAAGCTGAGACTCATGGTGCGACCATAGATGATGGCACACAAGTGAGCATGATTTTGGAATCATTGCCACCGACTTTCCTGCAATTCAAGAGCAACTATGTCATGAACAAGCTTGATTATAACATGACACAATTGCTCAACGAGCTGCAAACCTTTGAGGCCATTTCCATTGGAAAAGTCCAAGAAGGTGAGGCAAATGTTGT
Organism: Primulina tabacum; assembly: GCF_025594145.1. Classification (NCBI taxonomy): domain Eukaryota; kingdom Viridiplantae; phylum Streptophyta; class Magnoliopsida; order Lamiales; family Gesneriaceae; genus Primulina; species Primulina tabacum. The sequence goes on along the minus strand of NC_134562.1, from coordinate 5,104,353 downwards.
TAAGGATAAGTCACCTTCCTCCAAAGCTAGTTTGAAAAGAAAAAATAAGGGGAAAGGAAAAGGAGCTCCTAAAAAGCAAAAGAATTGGAATGGTTCCAATGGCAAAAAGAAGGGTGAAACTGCAAAACCCAAAGGAAAATGTTTTCACTGTGGGATCGATGGTCATTGGAAAAGAAACTGTCCCAAGTATCTCGCTGACCTAAAAGAGAAGAAGAAAGGTAAATATGATTTACTTGTTCTAGAATCTTGTTTAGTAACCAATGATTCTTCTATATGGATAGTTGATTTGGGCGCTACTAATCATGTTTGTTGTTCTCTGCAGCTACTTAGTTCTTATGAAGAGCTTGCCGATGGGTCCTTCACAATGAGAGTTGGCAATGGTGCAATAGTTGCGGCTAAAGCAGTGGGAGTTATTAAACTTAGATTTAGTGATAGACATTTGGTTTTGAATAATGTTTACTTTATTCCTGGTTTTCGTAGAAATTTGATTTCTGTTTCAAAGTTGCATGAACATTTTTATTCGCTTTCTTTTGATAATAATGAGATTGTTATTTTGAGAAATGGTCGTATAATTTGTACTGCTTCAATCGAAAATGGACTATATATTCTAAGACCAAATAAACAACCACTGCTTAATGTTGAAATGTTTAAAGTAGAACATCCAAAACCTAAAAAGCAAAAGGTTTCTCATGAAGATAAAACATATCTATGACACCTAAGGTTGGGGCATATATCCTTAGAAAGATTAAACAGACTTGTAAAGGATGGTCCTTTAAGAGAGCTAAGTGTTGGCACTCTTCCTGTTTGTGAATCTTGTTTAGAAGGAAAAATGACTAAGAGACCTTTCTCTAGCAAAGGGCAATAGGGCCAAAGAACCACTAGAGCTTATACATAGTGATGTATGTGGTCCTATGACTACACAAGCTAGAGGTGGTTATGAGTATTTTGTCACTTTCATTGATGATTACTCAAGGTATGGATATATTTATCTCATGCATAGAAAATCCGAGACTTTTGGAAAGTTCAAAGAATTTCAAGTGGAAGCCGAAAGGCAACTAGGTAAATCTTTAAAGTGTCTTCGATCAGATCGAGGCGGCGAGTATCTTGATACCGAGTTCAAAGACTATATGCTAGAGCATGGTATTTTATACCAACTCACTGCACCTGGTACACCTCAGCAAAATGGTGTTGCTGAAAGGAGAAATCGCACTTTGCTTGATATGGTGAGATCTATGATGAGCTACTCTTCACTGCCAATCTCGTTTTGGGGTTATGCAATAGAGACAGCCACTTACATTTTGAATGCAGTGCCATCAAAGTCAATCCATAAAACACCTCTAGAGTTGTGGAATGGGAAAAAACCTAGTTTATCTCACTTTCGCATATGGGGATGCCCAACACATGTGTTGGAAGGAAAGACTGGGAAATTGCATCCACGTTCAAAAGTGTGTTTGTTCGTGGGATATGCCAAGGGAACGAGAGGAGGTTGGTTTTATGATCCTCAAGATAAGAAGGTAATTGTATCGACAAATGCCATCTTTCTTGAAGATGATTACATGACTAACTTCAAGCCTCGAAGTAAGGTTGTACTTGAGGAGTTACTCAATGATGAGATCATTCGAAGTCCAACTAAAGTTATTAAGGAAACCATAAATGATACCATTGAACCAAGTCAAGATATCATACCACCTCGACGTAGTGGGAGGGTAGTTAAACCACCCCTCCGCTATCGTCAAGATGAAGAGGCAAATGTTGCTGTCACCGATGGGGTGGAAGATGATCCATTGTCATTTCAACATGCAATGGAAGATCCTGACAAAGAAAGGTGGCTTGAAGCTATGAACCAAGAAATGGAGTCGATGCACTCTAATTCTGTCTGGATTCTTGTAGATACACCTGAAGAGGTTAGACCTATTGGGTGTAAATGGATCTATAAGAGAAAGAGAGGTGTAGATGGGAAAGTAGAGACTTTCAAAGCAAGATTGGTTGCAAAAGGTTATACCCAAAGAGAGGGAGTCGATTATGAAGAGACTTTCTCGCCTGTAGCCATGCTTAAATCTATTCGTATCTTACTTTCGATTGCTGCTCATTTTGACTATGAGATATGGCAGATGGATGTCAAGACGGCCTTTTTGAATGGTCATCTAGACGAGGAAATCTACATGAAGCAACCAGAGGGTTTTATAGCCCAAGGCCAAGAGCAAAAGGTTTGCAAATTGCTTAGATCAATTTATGGACTAAAGCAAGCGTCGAGATCATGGAACCATAGATTTGATGAAACGATCAAATCTTATGGCTTTGATCAAAGTGTTGATGAGCCTTGTGTATACAAGCACATCAAAGAAGGAAAAGTGGTATTCATTGTGCTTTACGTAGATGACATTCTGCTTATTGGGAATAATATAGAAAAATTGTCTACAGTAAAGGGTTGGCTTGCCAAGCAATTCCAAATGAAAGATTTGGGAGAAGCAAATTATGTTCTTGGAATTCGAATCGTTCGAGATCGTAAGAACAAGTTGTTGAAATTGTCTCAAGCTACTTATATTGATAAGATGCTATTGTGTTATAGAATGCAAGATTCCAAGAAAGGTTATCTACCAACCCGACATGGAATCGTCCTCTCTAAGGAACAGTGTCCTAAGACACCGCAAGAAGTTGAGGACATGAGATGCATTCCCTATGCCTCTGCAGTAGGCAGCCTTATGTACGCAATGATGTGCACTAGGCCGGACATATGTTATGTTGTGGGGATAGTCAGCCGTTTTCAGTCAAATCCTGGTTTGGATCATTGGATAGCGGTTAAAAACATTCTTAAGTATCTTCGGAGAACAAGAAATTATATGCTTGTCTATTCGGGTGGAGACCTTAAAATAGACGGTTACACTGATTCTGATTTTCAATCAGATAGAGATACTCGAAAATCGACATCTGGATCGGTGTTTACTTTTGGTGGCGGTGCCATAGTCTGGAGAAGTATCAAGCAATCCAGCACAGCCGACTCGACCATGGAGGCCGAATACATAGCTGCTTCCGAAGCTGCCAAAGAGGCTGTATGGCTTAAGAAATTCCTATCTGATATGGAAGTTGTTCCAAATGTGAATAATCCACTCACTTTGTGGTGTGACAACAGTGGTGCAGTGGCTAATTCGAAGGAACCTCGTAGTCACAAGAGATCGAAGCATATTGAAAGGAAGTACCACTTGATCCGAGAGATAGTGCAAAGAGGTGACGCTTCTATTCTCAAGATTGTGTCTGCTGACAACCTCGCCGATCCATTCACCAAGACACTGCCTGCAAAAGTGTTTGAAAGGCATATGCTAAATTTAGGACTTAGAGACATGTCTCACATGCTTTAGTGCAAGTGGGAGATTGTTGGGGATAGTGCCATTAAAGCATTGTAATAAGCTAATTTTTTGAAAACGACATTTATTATTGAGCATATTTGCATGAAAATATTATTATCATGAATATCATAGCAAAATCCCTAGTTTATTAGATATAACCATAATTTTAGTATATATAAGAGTTGTATATACAAGAGGATTAAAATTATGGATAATAAACTTAAATTAAGTCGGTGATGAATTAATTAATGTATGGATCTTTAATTAAAGCATCAATAATGCGGCCCATGAACATTATGAATGTGATCATCTTATCCGGATCGTCGATGTTGGGACATCTAGATGGGGGCATTTATATATAATGTGATTATGTACGACTTGGACCGATTTAATTAGTCATTTCATAATAAATTCCGTTGTTACTATGAAATTCAAATTAAATCACAAAGATGATCATATATGGACAAATCTCAATCCTGAAGTGATTATAAACTCCTATTCATTTTAATATGATTCTTAATTTGCTTGTTTAAAGTTTGCGATTGTGCATTTTTAATACTTGCATTTTAGATTTATATTTGAAATGAATGGCTGGGAATATGAATTCGCAGACATGGAATCCATTCCTTCTTGCGAGAAGAAAGACGATTCCCTCATTTGTTAATTCTAGAACTGAGTGTTGGGCCCAACTAATTTATAATTAAGTTATAAATTGAACCACTCACTAGTGAATTAATGGTAAATGAGGATAAGAAGTAAATGAAGAGGTAAACGGAAGATTCCTGGCTTCAATTACGAATTGTCTATGGAGGATTAATCCATATGTAATGATTATATCAATGGACTGCTCAATTTTGTAGAGTAAGATATTTCATAATGAAGAAGAGTGCAATTCCATATTTTTAGTGGAGTAATTATGGAATTAATAAATTAGATAAATTAATTAAAGAGTTTAATTATTTATTTAATTTATTGGAGCTTCTAATTATGAGTCCATGGTCCCCGGTACGCCTTTCAAATTAATGACGGATTAAAAATGCAATTTAGAAATCATGTATGGATATGGAAAAATGTTTCCATAACTCCAAAAGTTTGGAGATAAATATAATTGATAATGAGATATTAATTATATTAAATAATAATTATGAGATAATTATATATTTGGATTATTATGGTAATATCCAAAAGTTGATTATAATATCTTTAATTTATTATGAATAAATTATAGATATTATTTGCTATCTGAAAATAAGTTAGAATAAGATTCTAATTTATTTTGATAAGATCCTAGAAATCCTATTTAATATCTTTAATTTATTGTGAATAAAATTTAGATATTATATCTAAATAAATTAGAATAAGATTCTAATGTATCTTGATAATATCCTAGAAATCCTATTTAATATCTTTAATTTATTGTGAATAAAATTTAGATATTATTTAACATCTAAATAAGTTAGAATAAGATTCTAATTTATTTTAATAAGATTTTAGAAATCTTATGACTTTTAAAATAGTTTTAAAAGGATAAAAAATATAATATTCAAAAAAAATCAAATCTAGGCATATCCTAGATGATTTGATCGAGAGTCCCAATTGAAATAAGATTTGGACTCTTGGTTTTGAATTATTATAAATAGGATCTTAGGTTTTATTTTAAAAACAACTTTTTCTCTATCTTTTCATGAGTTGAAAATAAAGTAGAGAACAAAATAAAAATTTGGATTTCTAGCATTTGCGTTTTTGAGTGCCCACACACTCTCGTTGATAGAAAGGATCGTATTGGAAGGCTGTGGTTTCTACGCAAATTGGATTTACATTGAAGAGAAAATCTACAAGAGGTTAGTTTTCTAGTAAATTCTTTTTATTTAAATTCATAGTTAATTTATATTCATATGTTCGATTATAATTTATGAAATTATGTAATCGTTTCCATTGTGTTTCGATTTGATCGAAAATAATTTTCTTAGCCGGAATTGTTCCGAAGGCTATATAATTTCCAACAAGCGGATCCACCATAAATGATTCTTTAATTTTTTTTTGTTTTTTTTAACATCGAACATTCATACCCTACACATTATAGCCAATGAAATTAAAATATCATGCACTAACAAAACAAATTATTATTGTGACTGTGAGAGTGTATAATTTAACGAAGCAGTGCCACTAATTTTACTTCTATAAATTATTATTAATTCCAATCCTTGTTGGATAATGGGATTTGATGAAATTTAGGATTAAAATAAAGATGGATTGCGTCTTTTGGGGGCTCTATCATCTTTGAAAATGGCTTTATCTCGAGGGTTAGAATATTTTATTTATTGGAATTTGTTATGTTTCTTGAATTTTTTTATCCAATATACCCCACGTCTCTTTATTAATAATATGGTAATTTACGTTTTTTTTATAAAAAAAATAATATGGAAATTTAATCTAGAATTAAATTAGTAAAGCTTGTACAATAATTTTCAGGGTTAAAAGATTTGTGTTAAAACAATTAGATATTACATTAAAATTAAGAACTTTGATTGTGATTTTTTAATAATGTTTTCTGATAGTTATAATTATTTAAACTTGATTAAACTCCTAGTTTGTTATAATATAGTATACATAGTAAAATATATATTTTATTTGAGTTGGTATATGAAATTGGTAAAATTAAGTTACTGTGGATCAATTTTGACGCTCGTTAGGATGAAATTGTGGATTATTTCATTAATTAAAAGTGAGTGATGGCTGCCCTCATCATCAAATTTTTTTAAAAAAATTTTGAAACTTGAACAAATTTTAAATATTAAATTGATATGAATTATTCAACCCTTCTTTGAAATTTATTTTGTATGATTTTTTTTTTAAGGAAGAGACACAATGAATGGGCATGCAAAAGGTTTGTTTCTTCAAAACATTTTAAAAATTATTTTATTTTGAAAAAGACATTATGAATTGATTATAACATAATCATTCATAGGAGATATAGACTTGGTTAAATAATCACGCGTACCAAACGAGGGATAAGGTGGGTTAAAAAAAATAAACCCACCTTATCACCCAAACCAAACACTCCCTTGAATTACAATACAATTTAAAGATTGAAATACATTATTGCAAAAATCTATAACTTTTGATGGAAGAGTACGTGCTCTTCCAAGGGCCGTCTTCAGAAAATCGAAGCTTTAGGTTATATTTTTAGGAGGTCTTATATAATATTTTTATTAAATATAAAAATATTAAATACGAGCTCATAATTAAATGCAAATAATTATCACAAATATCTAATATGTTACGTAAATTATAAAAAAACATATATAAACTAAAAAAATCAAATAAATTAACTCTCTATGCTTAATTTCATTAGTTATAAATGAATGTATATATAATACATACAAAATAAGAATCATTAAATAAATACAAATACACATTATAATTTAATTACTAACAGATGAAAGGGAAAACTACAAGTGAATTGAGTTAAAAAACAGTCAACGACTCAAATAAGCAAATTACAAGATTATAGAATCTTGAAGACCAAAAACCAAATCTATTAAAAACAACACACAAGCAGACAAGAAAAATCATATTCAATAAAAAAAAAACAACACGATATATAATTAATCCGATTTGAAAAATCTAACTTATCTAAGTAAAATAATTTAACGAAAGAAGAAATATTTTTTTAAGAGAAAAGAATGTTTTTCGATAAAAAATAAAAAAAATTGTAAAAAAACAATTGACCACGATTTCAATTTTTTTTAAAAAAAATCTATTTCAATTTTTTTAAAAATAAATTTAAAAAAATTAAAAAAAATCGATTTCAATTTTTTTTTTTAAATCAAGACTCCATTGGTAAAACAACAAAATAAAATATATATAAAAAAATTAGGAGACCCTCCAATGGAGAGACCATAGGCAGCCGGCACTGGCTCTTCCAACTGCTTTACTTCTCCTCTATCATTGATTGACACATGTTCCATATATATTAGTGCACCGACGCATGCGTTGCGTGCTTGTATAATATTTTTTATAATTAATTTGATTTATATTTAAATGATGATGAAAATATAATTATAAGAAATAGTGATGGACTACACTGTAATTTTGATATATAAATTAAAAAATAAATTGAAAAGTAAAAGAATAAAAAAATGATTTCAGAGAGAATTGAACCTATAACCTAAATACCAAGAAATAATAACTCTAACTACTAAACTACATATTGCTTGCATTAAAAATTTAACATTTTATTAATATATATCATTATTAAAACAGACCATGACACCAAAGTTAGTTACTCTAAGTGTCTCAAACTTAATAAAATAGTACAAATATATATATTTTATTTCTCTTTCTCTGGATTTTTCTCTCTCTTTCTTCGTTGGTTTTTTTTTTCTTCCTTTTCAGTTTTCATGCATGACTAGTTGATTTACATTTTCTTGTTTTCTCTTGCTTCTCTATATCCTTATTTTCTTATTTTCTCTATAATATAAAATAATTTTTTGGTACATAAACTTGTAATTAAATATGCATATTGACATATTAAATTTTACTAATGACCCCTTTGATACATATTAGTCAAATTAGGGTTTTTTTTAAAATAAAATTTCACATTAATTAATATGATTTTAAATCAAATTTTATGTACCAAAATATATTTTTATCTAATGATAAAAAAAATTACAAGGAATTTGAGTGTTACTATCAAAATGAAAGTAAAATATAAACATAAAAACTAATAATTTGAACTTAAAAGCAAACACCTATTGTAACATTTATTACATTTAGTTTTTTTAATGACGAATATAAATTTATACTCATTTTGTATTTTAAAATGTTCGATTTGAAAATTTTCAATTTTACCACAAAAAATACAAAATTTGGAAAACACTATAGTTTTTTTTTTATGATTATAATATTTATGTTAGTTTGAAAAAACCTTAAGTTTTGATGATGGTTGGAACACAATATTTATGTTTTGATGCTAACAAATAATTAACACAAAACTGAATTGAGCTAAATTGTGTCAACTAAAGTGTACTAAGTCAAGACTATACTGACGCATACTGAAATTTATTAGTTTACCAAGTCTATCAGTTGAGAAAATTAACATGTATTCTCAATAACCTTAATTTACGTATAGGAAAACTAAACTGATGATTGTATTAGTTTTTTCGTATTAAAATGACCGCTGAGTGTATGATTGTCAGATAATGTTGACGTGGACAAAATACAAGACAACATACACTTTTATTTTTGAGTGGATCCTTTTTGAAACTCGATATTATTGAATTCAGAGTCTATAAATATAAAAGGAATCCAGTTTAGTAAAGTTTTACAACTTCTACATAGATTCAAGCGTTCAAGTTTTCAAGTATTTGAACTAAACTCAATCAGTCGAGCACACTTTGCAAAGAATTGTAAATGATCATTGCGGATCATTAAGTGCTAGGATATTGCAGTGTTATAATTTATTTATTTGACAATAGTTTTTATAATGTTAATTCATTTGAGGTATACTAGGAGTTTCAGTTTTGCAGTGTTTAAGTCCAACGTGAACATGGGTTTTTCAAAGTGCTTGTACTATCCGAAGCCTTTTAATGTAAGCATTCCAGAAGAAAGGGGTGACGTAGGAGCTTGAGTTTTCCGAACATCCAGAAAACTTGCGTACATTTTACATTAAGTTTATGTAGTCAAACCATTATTTGAATTGTTCTAATATGTCAGTTTGACTTCTTTCCGCACGTATGTTTTTTAGCCAATTGACATTGGCACTCGAGAATACATACTTCAATTGCTAACCCGACATAATTAAAGTTAAAAATATGTTGCAAGTGTTCATTCAAACTCGCCTTCTGAAGACTCAACCGATCATATCAAGTGGTATCACGTAGAGACTTATTCTCGACTCTAACATTTCATTTCAAACGACTCTGTTCATCAAAATCCTGATGTCCTCCAAGGAAGATTTTGATTACTGAAAGATAAGAACGCAGACTCATTTAGCTGCTCAAGATGATGATGTGTGGTCCGTTATTACTGATGGAACAATGAAGATATTGAAAATAATACAACAATAGTCATCATTGCAAGTGCTCTCAAATGTTAGAAAAACCAAGGACTGATTGTAAGAATGACGACAAGAAGAAAGTCAATCTTGATATTGTGGCTAAGGACAATCTTTACAAAACTCTTGACCAAAACATATTTAGCAAAATCAAAATGTGAAAGACTGCCAAAGAAATGTGGGAAAAAATGATTCAGTTGTGCGAATGTAATGAACAGACCAAAGAAAACAAACCCTCTGTGGCCATACAAAAATCAACTGACATATGAAAATTCCCAACACAAAAATCAAATTTTTTCCATTTTTGACATTTTTTTCGCATATTAGGTCATCATCTTCATCACTTGACTTATTCTCAGTAGTTGACCTACCAGATTTTGACTCGTTCTATGTCTTAGTCAGCTCCTCAATTCTAGATGAAAGTTTTTGCCTTAACAGCCTTATTTTCCGAGTGTTTATAAGTGATTTTCTATGTTGGGCCACTCAACATGTTTAAAAAACCTCACTTCTGGGGGAATAACAAATTGGTCTCTAGCTCTATGCTCATCATTTACTCTTTTTGCTAGCCCCTTGCTAATACATCCACATTTATTCATCTCAGATAACCCTCTGGAACATTTCACACTCTTTGACTCAAAAACAGAGTTAGCATGGTACCTCCCATGTCCTTGATGAGATGATTCTCCATGAAATAGCTGGCTTTTTCCGTCATAAGTGTTTTCCTAGAATAATGTTGGTTCCTCGGCCAAAAGACCGCAAACTCCCCTAAATTTCTAGAACTACTACGCTGGAATGATCTAGTTCTTGCATTACCGTGCCTTTAATTGATCTCAAACATCTACCCCCTAGGTATCCACACTTTCTTATTGTCCTTTATGACATTACACGGTTCCTCTCTTTTTTCATTCAAAAGCCCAGAAATCTATAATATTCAAATTAACTGAATTTATTTGCGGAAATGAATCATCCACAACCATGGTTTCTTGGTTTTTAGGGAACTTCAACACTCCCATTTGATTCTTTTCTGCAAAATGTTTTTGAAAGCCAAACACAATTTATAAGAATCGTCGAAAGAGTTTTGATACTTACAATAATCACAACCTTTCAACTCCTCATTTGATGGGACTCGATAATCTGGTGGGAATGTTATGAAATTTTCTTTCACCAAAAAATTGAATGTATCATCAGTCTTTTCAACATCAAATGTATATTGAACATATTGTGCTGATGGTGTCTTATTCTTTCTCACTGGCTCCACCAACTTCTTTTTGAGTAGCAGACACAACATGAACTAGTAGAACACAATTCATCCAATGCAGCTTCCTCAACTTCATGATAATAAGAACCAATAATGTTCTTAAATGAAAGGTTGAAGGAGGTGATTTTATTGTGACTAATACGATGATATGTCAGGCCAAGGATTAGTTGACGAGTGACAGCGCTAATGTCCCCGTCTCCTGGTACCATGGTTATACATAGATGGATCCATCGACCTACAGTTGATACGAAAGTCACAATTAACGATCCAAATTCTGTAAAAAGAGAAAGGTATACATAGATGATGAAATGAGAAAGGATATGATGAAAGAAAAAATGAGTTAAAGTTATGCATGTTCATGAAAAGCTATTTTATTAAAAGTATCTTTCACTGTTGGTTATGAATGTGTAAATATTACTTGTTATCATGGTTAAGGTTTGGCGAGTCAATAAACTCACTAGGTGTGATCGATGCAGGTGAGCATGATGTTGTGGATGATGGAGGAGTTGATGGTTGACTAGCTAGACTGATGGTGCACATAACCCGATGATCATTGCTAGTTTTCCGCGTTAAGATTACTTTAAAGATTTTATGAATTTTGATGCTTTTGAGTAGTTTTGAGGGGATTTAAGATGCTTATGCTTTATTTTGAAAAATGTTAGTTTTAGGTTTGGCTTACGATTTTACGTTTTACATTGCGTTCTTTTGGATTTTTAAATAATAGGTTGGTTGGATTATTTTTAAATGATGCAAAGTATATTATATATATATTCGGATGAAAAGAAACAAAAATTCCTAGTATATTTTAAAGAAAAATAAGCAGTAGATGTTTCAATTAGTATTAGAGCCATGTTCTTGCGAAGGGTTGTGCCCCTGTTGGTTTCGAAAAGCTCAGTCGTCAAGCCTCGAGTCTGTAAGTTTAATTGCTTTAAATGATTTTTATGATGGTACCTGCATGTTTACATGGTTTATATGCTTAAATTGCATGTTTAAAAGCTTTTTAAATTTAAATGATATTTATGCTTAAAGTTAGTCAAAAAGGGATTTTTATATGCTACATGGTTTCAAATTTAAATTTAAATACAAGTTGGTTACGTTTAGAATTTGAAAAACTTTTAAACATAATGCCTCCTAGACGCGCACCTAGTATTAATAGGCAAGCTGATACTAATGAGGATCGTTAAGGGAATGCACCCCCACCTCCTAATGGGGATGCTGCTACTCGTGTTCTAGAGGGTATGTCATATTTCTTTGAGCAGCAGACTCAGCAGGCTCCGAGGCCACATCACGACATGTATGATCAGTTTCGGAGGCTGGGTCCGAAGGAGTTTTTTGGCATCACCGGCCCATTTGATGCTGAGGATTAGGTTCGATCTCTTGAGGTGCATTTTCGTTATCTGAATATGGAAGATGCTGACTGAGTTAGATGTGCTACTTACATGCTACGAGATGATGCTTCTCTTTGGTGGGAAGGAGCTGAACATGGAGTTAATCTAGACACCCTCACTTGGGTGTAGTTTAAGAACATTTTCTACGAGAAGTATTTTATTGCTGACATCTGTGGACACTTGAAAATGAAGTTTATGACTATCCGCAGGGAGACACGATTGTGATTGAGTTCGTTAGGAAATTTATAGGGGTTGTCACTTTGTGCTCCTTATTGCTGGGGACGCTGCTGAGAAACTGAGGCACTTCATGGATGGTCTTCGACCTACTATACGCCGTGATGTTGATGCGACTAGCAGATGTTTCCAAAATAGTGTAAAAAGAAGTGCACTGCTTGTGGCTTTCCAAGCTGAGAAAGCCCTGAAAGATATTGACTTTGAGATGCAGCGCAAGAAGCAGCAGCACCAGCAGAATTTTCAGCCAATCCAAAGGAAATTTACGGGACCTCTGAAATCTCAAGGGCGGCAAAAGCCCCAAGGAAAATGGAAGAAACCTGGGCAACAGAAGCCACCACAGTCTGGAGCACCAAAACCTGAAGAGAAGCCACTATGCAAAGAATGCAATCGCTTACACTTTGGCAAGTGCATGTGGGGAACATACAAGTGCTTCATATGTAATGAAGAATGACATAAAGTTGTTGATTGCCCAAAGAAGAAAAGACCAACAGTTGGCAGAGCTTATGTCATGCATGCTGAGGAGGCTGAAGCAGAGCCAGACACGACTCTGATTACTAGTAACCTAGTTGTTTAACATTTTTATATTGATTTTGTTGCATGAATGTTAAATTGGTTATGTGAATTGATGGGATAATGAAGAACTTAGAGGAAAAGGTTGCATGCCCTATCTTAGCTGGATTTAAGGGACGGCATTGAGAATTGTAGAAATCCGGCTTACAACATAAGCCTTAATAATACAAAGGAATGAATTAAACCAAAATAAAAATTTTAGGGCTTAAAAGGGAGAAATCGAGAATTATGGGGCAAATGGTGCAAAATGCGAAAGTATAGGGGCTAAAATGCAAAAACAAAATTTTAAGGGCTTATTTGCACTAGGTCGAGAAATTAAGGGCCAAACCGAAATTTTAAGAGTCCAGGGACTGAATTTGAGATAATCGAGAATTCAGAGATTAAATTGCAAAGTTTTGAAGGTTCAGGGGCTGTTTTCACAATTTCGAGAATTTTAGATCAAACCAATGAATTTCGAAAGTTTAGAGCCTAAACTAATTAAATTCAAAATTTAATGGGCTTAGGATACAATTTCAAAAATCTAAAGACAAAAATGAAGAGAATTCGAAACTTTAAGGGGTATAAATGCAATTTTCGAAAATAATTCGGGCAAAATTGTGCATTTTCGAGAATTACTAGGGCTAAGAGTGATAATTTTCAAAAATTTTGGGTAATTAGTGATAGAAATTCTTTAAGTTTCAATACGATTAGAGTCGATGGTATATTTGTCGCAGGAAAGATATTTATTTTAGGTGTAGCTACCTATGCATTGTGGATTCAGGAGCTACACACTCATTTATATATGAGAGGTTCATCATGTTATAAAGATTATACCTGAAGATTTATGATTGGGTTTTAAAGTTTCTATTCCTTCTGGTGATCAAATGGTCACTTCGAGCATTGTGAAGAATCTGGAGCTTTGTTTGCAAAAGGATGTAGTTCGGGCAGATATTATCGTACTTCCTATGCCTGAATTCGATATCATTCTTGGCATGGATCGGCTATCTACGAACGGAGCTTCGATAGATTTTCGGTAGAGGTCAGCTTCTATTCGACCGCCCAGCGAGAAATTTTTTGTCTTTGAGACAGCAATGAACAAGCAAATGCCGCACATTATCTCCTGCATTGTGCGAGGAAGCTTATGAGACGTGGCTGCCAAGCTTTTCTAGCATGTGTTACTTCAGCACCTGTTCCTGTCAGTCAGAAGCTATAGAATGTTGAGGTTGTCAGAGATTTTCCTAGTGTCTTTCCTGATGACGTTTCTGGCATTCCACCGGACCGAGAGGTAGAATTTTCTATACCAAGCACTGTGCCAATTTCTAAAACACCCAATCGTCTAGCACCCGCCAAAATGAAAGAGCTAAATGACCAAATTCAAGAGTTGCTGGACAAGGGTTTTATTCGCCTGAGTTGCTCGAAGAAAAAAGATGGAAGTATGAGACTCTGCATTGACACTATAGAGCTGAACAGAGTCACCATAAAGAAAAAATATCCCTTGGTTAGAATCAAAGACTTATTTGATCAATTGTAAGGAGCATCGATTTTCTCGAAGATAGATCTTCGTTCGGGATATCATTAGCTGAAGGTAAAGGAGTCCAATATTCATAAGACGACTTTTAGGAATCGATATGGGCACTACGAGTTTATGGTAATTCCATTCGGGTTGATCAATGTGCTAGCAATCTTAATGGATCTCATGAATCGCGTATTTCAGCTTTACCTGGATCAATTTATCATAGTCATCATAGATGATATTATGATGTACTCAAGGAGCAAAGAAGAGCATTGTAACGTACCACATTTTTAACAACTTTAAAATTTGTGGAAAAATAATTTTTTTTTTAATTAAATAGAAACCTTCAAATTGCAATTCAACCATTTTTGTTCAAACTTTTGCATAACATATAAATCTTTTTCATACAATAAACATCAAAATTATTACTATGACAAGATGGATGCGAAAACGAAAGAATATACATGCATTTTGATATTTAAAACTCACGATACGACGATACAAAAGCGGAAACGGTGCAAGGGTTGATCCGGGACGATCGTGGAACGATTTTCTTGAGGAAAACCCAACAAAAATCTGTTGGAAAACTGAAAAGAGAGGGGCGGCTGCTCTCTTGTTCCAAGAACCCTACTTTGCTCTCAAAAATTAAAACAAGGCCAATGAAAATGTGAGTGTGTGTGTGTCGTGTATGTGTGTGCGTGCATTTTTTTTTTGTAGTTAATTAGGGGAAAATTTTGCTTAATAAAATAATTAACATGCTAATTAAATATTAATAAAATACTAAATTTATTAAAATTCCCCAATAAAATAAAAATACACAAGTGAGAAATTTTAAAAGTTCAAAAAAAATCTTAAAAAATCACCTAATAATTAAATTATGACTTACAAATGCTAACCACTTAAGAAATCATTTAAAATGCCCCAATCCTAACTTAAAATAAAATACTATATTTTAAAATCGCCAAAATCGTCGCCGGTCTCTTTTCTTTGATCTCACGTCGAATAATCGCCTGAAACATGAAATTCAAGAAAACATTTTAACGTGCACATATAAACATAAATAATTTAAAATGATGCAATTAAATAGATCATGCATCGCTATAAATCATTTTAAACTTAAATAAACAATTTGACAATTTAATAAATGCATGGGTTTTACGTGTACAGAATTTGGGTCTACAGTTCCTCCCCCACTTAAATAAATTTCATCCTCGAAATTAAGTCTTACCAAACAATTCTGGGTAGCGATTCCTCATATCTGACTAGGTCTCCCAAGTTGCCTCCTCCATTGATTGATTTAGCCACCGGACTTTGACCAGCTTGGTTACTTTGTTCCGAAGTCTCCGTTTCTGTTGGTCTAGGATTTGGACAGGTCTTTCTTCATACGACAGATCCGGAGCAAACTGCAACGGCTCATAGTTCAACACATGCGAAGGATTTGCTAGGTACTTCCTCAGCATCAAGACGTGGAACACATTGTGTACACCGGTCATATTCGACGGTAGGGCTACACGATAAGCTAATGTCCCAACCCTGTCAATAATCTCGAACGGTCCAATAAATCTCGGATTAAGCTTGCCTCTCTTCCCAAACCTCATAACACCCTTCATAGGTGCTATCTTTACGAAAACGTGATCTCCTACGGCAAACTCAAGGTCCCCTCCTCTTGTGAGCATAACTCTTTTGACGACTCTGTGCGGTCTTTATCCTATCTTGGATATTGACCACCACATCAGCAGTCTGCTGAACAATCTCTGGACCAAGTTCTGATCTCTCACCGACCTCATCCCAATGAATCAGTGATCTATACTTCCTCCCGTACACTGCCTCGTAGGGAGCCATACCTATAGATGATTGGAAGCTGTTGTTGTAGGTAAACTCCACTAGAAGCAGCTTCGATTCTCAATTCCCATGGAAATAAATCACACATGCTCTCAACAAATCCTCCAAAATCTAGATCACTCGCTCGGACTGGCCATCTGTCTGAGGGTGAAATGCAGTACTGTATAGCAACTTCGTCCCCATGTCTGCATGTAAACTCTTCCAAAAGGACGATGTGAATCTCGGGTCCCTGTCGGACACAATAGAAACTGGGATCCCGTGCAATCGAACTATCTCCCTGATATAGAGCTCCGCATAATGCATCATGGAGAAAGTCGTCTTCACTGGCAAGAAGTTTGCCGACTTAGTAAGTCGATCAACTATAACCCAAATAGCATTGGATCCTCTGACTGACCTCAGCAAACCAACAATGAAGTTCATGGTGATATTCTCCCACTTCCACTCGGGGATAGGAAGTGGCTTAAGCATTCCTGCTTGCCTCTGATGCTCTGCCTTCACCTGCTGACAAGTGAGGCATTCAGACACAAATCGGCGGATGTCTCGCATCATACCCGACCACAAATACAAAATCTGCAAATCCTTGTACATCTTGGTATCTCCTGGGTGAATAGAATACGTAGATGTATGTGCCTCTGTCAAAATATCCTCTCTGATCGAGTCAACACTAGGCACCTACATCCTTCCTCTGTACTTCACAATATCATCAGACACTGTGTAGAGTATAGTGCCCCTGGCTTCATACTTCAGTCTCCATTTCTGCAATTGCTTATTTGAAGGCTGACCTCTACGGATTCAGTCAAACCAAGAAGACTGGACTGTCAGATTAGACAACTTAGGAGCCCTGCCTTTAGGATAAACTTCTAAATCAAACCTCTGAATCTCTGACTGAAGATATCTCTGCACTGACAGCTCTGCTACGACTGCAACTTTTCTGCTCAAGGCATCTGCGACAACATTAGCTTTTCCTGGATGGTAGCTAATCTCGCAATTGTAGTCTTTCACTAACTCCAACCACCGTCTTTGTCTCATATTCAGTTCTTTCTGCGTGAAGAAATACTTGAGGCTCTTGTGATCAGTGAATATTTGAAACTTCTCGTCGTACAAATAATATTTCCATATCTTCAACGCAACGAAAACGGCATCTAACTCAAGATCATGAGTCGGGTATTTCTTCTCGTGCACCTTCAACTGTCTGGAGGCATAAGCTATAACCCGACCATGCTGCATCAAAACTGCGCCTAAACTGAGCTTAGAAGCATCGGTGTATAGCACAAAATTGCCTTGCCCTGCTGGCATGGCTAACACTGGCGCTGTGATAAGAGCTTGATTCAAAGTATCAAAGCTCTTCTGACAATCAACACCCCATACGAATTTAGCATTCTTCTTGGTCAATGAGGTGAGTGGCACCGTTATCGAAGAAAATCCCTGAATAAATTTCATGTAGTAGCCTGCTAGGCCTAGGAAACTGCGGATTTCTGAAGCATTCTTCGGTTCAACCCATTCCTTAACTGCTTCTATCTTAGCTGGATCCACCTCGATACCACTGCTAGATATTATATGACCCAAAAACGCTATCTTCTCCAACCAGAATTCACACTTACTAAATTTTGCAAACAACTTGCGACTCTGCAAGACCTGCAAAACTGTACCCAAGTGCAAATTGTGCTCCTCATGGCTCTTCGAGTAAATGAGAATGTTGTCAATGAACACTATGACGAACTGATCTAGATAGGGCTGGAATACTCGGTTCATGAGGTCCGTAAATATTGCCGGAGCTTTCGTCAGTCCAAACGGCATCACTAAAAACTCGTAATGCCCATACCTGGTTCTGAAGAATGGCTTATGAACATATGTATCTTTTTATCTTCAGCTGATGATACCCTGATCGAAAATCTATCTTAGAGAACACTGTAGCTCCCTGCAACTGATCGAACAAATCTTCGATCCTTGGAAGTGGGTATTTATTCTTGATCGTTACCTTGTTCAGTTCTCGGTAATCGATACACAGCCTCATGCTCCCATCTTTCTTCTTTACGAAGAGCACTGGTGCGTCCCATGGCGATAAACTAGGGCAGATGAATTCTTTGTCTAGGAGCTTCTGAATCTACTGCTTGAGCTCTAACATCTCAGCTGGAGCTAAAAGGTACGGTGCCTTCGAGATTGGCACGGTGCCTGACATAAAATCAATGGCGAACTCCACCTCTCTCTCTGGTGGAATGCCTGTGATGTCATCAAGAAAAATGTCAGGAAAATCTCTGATTACTGGTATGTCAGATATAGACGGAGTGGGTACGTCAGGTACAGAAATAATATTGGCTAAGAAAGCCTGACACCCCTTGTGAATAAGTCTTCGCCCCTGCATGCAATAGATCATGCGAGGGAAACTCCTCCATTTGTCTGGCTCAAAGAGAAACTGCTCCATACCCAACGGCCTTAACAACACTGACCTCTTCTGAAAGTCAATAAGAACTCTGTTTTTCATCAGCCAGTCCATTCCCGAGATAATGTCGTATTCTGACATTGGCAACACAATCAGATCAGCATACACCAGGTGGCCCTGTAGTTCCAGATCGATGTCTCTGACTACAGTAGTAGCTGATAACTCTTCTCTGATGGGACAGTCACTGAGTAGCTCATGTCGAGTCCAATAGACTTGACGTTCAGATGATTAGCGAACGTTTCCGAAATAAAAGAGTGAGTGATCCCTGAATCTATCAAGGCCTTCGTGGCTACTCTCTTTATGAAAATATTTTCTGAGAGACGTTGGTTCGCCTCCTCTGCTTGTATGGCAAAAAATCTTCCCTGGATCGGCTGCCTCCACTGCGGGAAATCTCTCAGCATATGATCGTTGGCTCCGCATTAGAAGCACTTGCCCGATCCACACAAACACTGTCCCGGATGCTGGCGGTTGCACTTCGGGCATATTGGGTACTCACCAAGCTTTTGTGGAGCCTTCTGTTGGGGAATATGACCCTTGCCCTTCAGCGGTCCCTGAAATGGTCTCTTTCCCTGTTGCCCCTGGAAAGGCCACTTGAACTGGGGTCGCTGTTGCTGCTGCTGCTGAGGTACCTAATAGGGCCTCTTGGCCTGCCTATCGACCTTAATGTCCCTCTGGTCCTGTTCCGCGGCTAGTGCTCTCGACACTACCACCGCATAGGTAGTAGGACCAGCAACCCTGACATCACGGCGCAAGATCGGCCGTAAAACATCAACAAAATGCATCAGCTTCTCTCGGGCATCATTAGCAATTAGGGGCACAAAGTGACAAACCCTCTCGAACTTCCTCACGAACTCAGCTACACTGCTGTATGATCGAGCAAAACTTGCACTGTGGAATCCTTAATAAAAATATGGTTTTGTATGCTCAAAATTAATCGCAAGTGCACGATGTCAAGTAATAGTATAATGTACGTGAGTATGAGTATCGTTCTACTGAAGACTGTATTTGACAATTATTATTTCTAGTTATCAATTTTTTAGCAACGAAAATTTGATTGATTGATTATTACTACTATGCTCAAATAAACATGCAAATAAAATATTCAGGAACTAAATAATAAGATATGATATTTAGAATGATTGATTAAAAATCAATTAGAAGTGAATTTGTTGGGAATTTCAGTTCACCTACCCCTTGTTAATTTATTTATTCGTTCGATAGTGATTTATGCTTCCTACGAGATTTCCTATTCGATTGAACACGACCTCTCGAGTTATGCCAAACTAATTCTACTCAGTGAAGTAATTAAATATCTTTAATTATTTATCAAGAGTGAATCGCTTGTTGATCTATGAAATCCCATAGTTTTCGTCCTACCAGACTATGACTATCGACGTGTATCCAATTTCATATGTCTATGTAAATTGTAGATCCACGGACTATGCTACTCGTTCTTATCACAAGCTATTCTCTCGAACTCACTAGCAATATAAAAACGTTGTTGAAGTTAGCTACGCTCTAACAACACAATGCAAAACAGTAGCACATTCAAAAATAAAGCAACAATCGAAATATAAATTTACTAAATCAAAATTTGGGGTATGATCACCTTAAATCCCACCAAATATTTTAGTTTAGCTACTTGAATTCATAATAAACATAAACACAATAATGTTTAAAAGATAAAAACAAAGTTAGAAATACTAGATTTGACGAAAAACGCAAAGACGATGCCCGAAAATCTTCGAATCTTCAATCCGAGCGCGAAATCCTCTCCAAGGCTTGTGGTGGCTGCTGAATGAATGATGAATAATCCCTGATTTTTGTCCTCAACTCCCTTCCATATCCTCCCCATTCAGAATTAACAGAAGAAATCGTCCAAAAATCTTTCCTAAATTTCAAACGCGGCCGGGCGGATGTAAGTTTCCGCCCGGGCGGATGGCTTGCGCATATTTGTTTTTCAATTTTTCTTTGACGTGCCCGGACGGACATAAGTTTCCGCCCGGGCGGATGACTCTCGCAAAAAATCCTTCTCTCATGCCTTGGAGGCGCCCGGGCGGATGTGAATGTGCGCCTGAGCGGATCGCTTTCGAATTTTTTTCTTTAATTTTCAGTTTATGCACGACTCACCTACATTTTCACCAATTAAATGCATGAGCAACAAGAAAACATAAATTATGCTAAAATAACACAAAATGCATGTAATCTAAATGATAAATGCAACACAACGGGACATAATACGATATGAAAAACAAGTAAAATCCACCCATATCAACCCCCCAATACTAATCTTTTGCTCGCCCTCGAGCAAAACAGGTGACAAGACAAAATGGAACATGACACAAAGTAGCTCGACAGTGAATTCATAATCATCAACTAGCCTCAGAGAAACTCAACATATTCCCTTGTCGATCAATGCAAAAGCACAACTCTTCGCACTTTCTTTTGGTCTAGACATTGTTTCAAATAAAACCTGAACGTGTATGTGTGTGTTGTTAGTCCTAGCATCATAAATGACAGAGGGATCCATTCTCAACCATTGTCAGAGACTTAAATCAGCCTGTTAGTGTAAATCTTACTCTCCTTTATTCCTCTGCACTCAGTAACCACCAGCAGCAGTTTTTTTTTACTGAATTGGAATACAGTAATAAAAGGACCACATTAGAGCCTTTCATCTCAGATTCAAATCCATGTGTTTTACATTTTTTTTTAGCCAGGAATATGATTTCATTCCTTTATTTGGCTCCCCAGCACCTTACATCTCCAACTTTAGCCAGGAATAGGATTTCATTCCTTTATTCGGCTCCCCCACACCTTACATCTCCATCTTTCTCTTTTTTTATGCTGCTGATAGATACCTCGATTCAAGAGAATATCGTCAAGTTCAATTTACACCTTCAACCATCTTAGTTTCCCACTTTAGTTTTAAATTTTCACCATCCTATCATGCATGCTTCCAGTTCTAACATTCGTGCAAAGAGGATTCAGCATTTTAAATGAAACTTCATGTCTTTACCATAGTATGTGCTAAAGGAGTGCGATTATACGACATACAGGGCATGTCTCATCACCTGATCATCCTTGGCTAACAAGTACTACTTCTAACACTGTCGGCTGACACACACGAATGCAAAAAAGACTAAAACTAAATGCCCAGAAATAAAACCAACAAAGCACTAAAAATAAACACACAAAACAACACCCATCCACCCCCCAATACTAAAGTCGCAGTGTCCCCAATGCAACAGACGATAGAAAAAGGGACAGATAGTGCATAACAAAATAGATGCAATATGACCTAAGCATGAAATAGAAACAGAAATACACAAAAGGACCGAAACAAAATGCAAGAAATAAAAAAGAAGGGACAGAAGTGACTCCCCTCTCAAAGATCATCCTCCTCGTGCGCCTCTGGGGAATTGACACCAGCTTCCGGCTCTAGTGCATCGGCATAGTGGAATTGAAACGGTGGCGGGAAAACTGGCATAGGTGGTGGCATAAGGGCTGGGGGTCAATACCACTGTGGATCAGGGATAGACGCAGCATGGCATCAGTAGCAATCTGATATGTCTGACTCACAGTATGCCACTGTAACTGATGGCCCGCAAAGGCAGCAAATTTGTCCATCCGGTCCTGAAGAAGGCGACGTCGAGGTCGCGGGGCCGGTGGTGGGGGCGGCTGTGGTAGAGGATCGAACGTCAAATCGTCCCAGATAGGGCCAAACTGAAGGAAGGCCTTACGCCGTACTGCCATTTTCTGTAGCCAGCTAGCATCATCAAGGGCCTTGGTCGGTGGTAACCATTCGTCATCATCTTGAAAAACGACCCCACTACCCGCACACAGCTCGGTGATAATGTGGGGAAAGAATAGTGCCACATTCGGATTATGAATGCTCAGCTGGATCTGTGAAAGAATAATCCTGCCCACATTGATTGGCATCTGGGTCATTAGTGCATACATCAGCACTCCCCTCTCCCTCTGTACTTCGCTGGTGTGCCCGACTGGCATCAAACATGTGGCCAAAAATGTATACCACATCGCAGCCGGGAGGAGCAAATATTTCTCTGCAAAACAACTGTGCGAGCCAGGTGTCTTCCACGGAGACCCCGGATAGCAGATTCGTTGCATCATCAAGTCTAAGTTGGGTTCTGCTGCCCATGCCACATATACCGAGTCATCCACCGTCGGTGTCTCAAGCACCCGATTAATTTCTACCGAACTAAAATCTACCAGCTTCCCTCTCACAAATGCTTTAATATCACTCCTCTCAGCCGCATTAGCATAAAATTCCCTTACTACTGGTGCCACCGCGGCTTGCGGTTGACTACAAAATTTGCTCTATCCTCTAGTCTCAATTTGATTTATAATAAAAATTTGGACAACAAGCTGGAACCCTCGCTCTCGAATCGGAGCCCGATGTATTTTAGCATGCTCGTAGCATTCCCTAGCGGCGGTATTTACAAATAACTGGATATTATGAGATGATGACGAGGAAGCATCATGAGTTACCCGAGCTTTCTTGGGTGCCATCGTGGATTATTTGGGAAGCACAAGTAGCCCGGAGTAGGAGGCGTGTTGCCGGAAGTCAGTGGTGGTCGGAAGCTGCAGCGGCAGCCGGAGAAATTCAGTGGTGGCCGGAAAAATTCAGTGGTGGCCGAAATTTCTGCAGCAGTGGCCGGAAAACAAAATGGTGACCGGAAAATTGATGCCCTTGGTGCTTGGTGAAGGTGGTGAACTTAATTGTACCTGAAATTGACACAAGACAAGGGATTTGAGCAAGAATTGAGTGAGGAGTCAAGGAAATCGAAGGGGGCGGCTAGGTTTGGAATGGGGGAAGAGAAAAACAATCTGTGTTGGTTTTAAAAATTAGCGATCCGCCAGGGCGGATATAAGTTTCCGCCCGGGTGGATACTCCACGGCTTTTTTAAAATTTGTCAAACAAAGGGCACGCCCGAGCGGACATAAGTTTCCGCCCGGGCAGATGACTTGCGGCATTTTGAAAATTTTTTGAAATGGGGCGCGCCCGGGCGGACATAAATGTTTGCCCTGGCGGAAGGTTCACGGCTTTCCAAATTTTTTTTAAAGTAAAATAATAAGAAAATGAACTAAAAATCGAATTAAATGCAAGATAAGAGAAAGAGAGGTAGTTCTCAATTTATAGTCGAGAGCTTGACTGTCGTTCAGTTTCAGTTCGGATTGTCTTCGAACCGGGTGATTCCAAGGTGTGGCTCAACTGTGCCACCCATGTAGTGCTTCAGTTGCTGGGCATTGATCGTAAATGTCCCATCCTTTCCATCTTTCAATTCTACAGCTCCAGATGGGTAAACTTTAGAAATCACGAATGGACCAGACCATCGCGACTTCAATTTTCAGGGAAACAGTCGCAACCGAGAGTTATAGAGTAGCACATTTTCGCCTTCTTTGAATTATATTTTGGTGATCCGCCTATCAATGGCCCTCTTTGTTTTTCCTTGTAAGACAGTGCGAGATCATATGCCAAATTCCGGAACTCCTCCAACTGATCCAATTGAACCAGACGTCGTTTATATGCATCAGTAATGTTAAAGTTTAGTGCTTTTGTAGCCCCATATGCCCGATGCTCTAACTCTATAGGTAGATGGCACGCTTTACCAAACAATAACCTATATGGTGTAGTGTCTATAAGTGTTTTGAACGCAGTCCTATATGCCCAAAGAGCATCATCTAACCTTACAGACCAATCTTTTCGACTGACACCTACCACTTTTTCTAAAATCCGCTTGATCTCTCGGTTAGACACTTCCACTTGACCACTCGTCTGGGGGTGATAGGGAGTAGAGATCTTATATCTATACTATGTGACACCATATTTGCTCAAAAGTTTTTCAAAGAGTTTGTTGCAAAAATGGGTGCCACCATCACTAGTGATTGCTCGTGGTGTTCCAAACCTGTTAAAAATATTTTTTTTAAAAAATTTCAGGACCACTTGAGCATCATTAGTGGCATATGCTTCTGCCTCTACCCACTTAGCCACATAGTCAACCGCCACCAAAATATACTTTTTCGTGAACGAGCTTGGAAATGGTCCCATGAAGTCTATTCCCCACACATCAAAAACCTCACGCTCAATGATATTATTTAAAGACATTTCATGACGGTTAGAGATGTTACCTGTCCGTTGGCATTTATCACATGCTAGCACATAAGAATGAGCATTTTTAAAGAGGGTTGGCCAATAAAATCCACATTCAAATACCTTAGATGCCATCTTTGTTGGTCCAAAATGACCACCTACCTCACGGTCATGGCAATGGTTAAGAATTTGACCAAACTCCTTCTCTGCAACACACCTTCTCATCATGGAATCTGCACAAATCTTAAACAAAAATGTTTCCTCCCAAAAATAATATTTCACATCAGAGAAAAATTTCTTTCGTTGGTGAAACGATAGATTTGGTGGTGGTGTGCCTGTGAAAAGAAAGTTAGCGAAATTTGCATACCAAAGACGGTGTTTCACCTCAAACAGTTGCTCATCAGGAAACCAATCATTAATAGCATGATCTACACAGTCATTACTAATAAGCTCCAGTCTAGACAAATGGTCCGTCACCACATTCTCAACACCTTTCTTATCTTTTATTTTTAAGTCAAATTCTTGCAACAATAAAATCCACCTAAGTAGGCGTGGCTTTGCATCTTTTTTAGCAAGTAAATATTTCAATGCAGAGTGATCTATGTAAACAATTACTTTGGACAAAACAAGGTATGAATGAAATTTGTCAAGCGCAAATACTACTGCAAGTAATTTTTTTTCAGTTGTTGCATAATTTAATTGAGCCTCATCAATGGTCTTACTTGCGTAGTAAAATATATGAAATACCTTGTTTTGACTCTGGCCAAGCACAGCCCCCACCGCAGTATCACTGGTATCGCACATGATCTCGAAGGGCAGATCCCAATCTGGTGCCACCAAGACATGAGCCGTCACCAAGCGCTCCTTCAAATCCTCGTATGCCTGTAAACAGTCAGAATTGAAATCAAAAGGCACATCTTTCATAAGTAAGGAAGATAGAGGTTTGGCAATTTTTGAAAAATCTTTGATAAACAGCCTATAAAAACCGGCGTGGCCTAGAAAACTTCTAACTCCCTTTATTGAGGCTGGTGGTGGTAGGTTCTTTATGACTTCTATTTTAGCTTTGTCCACCTCAATCCCTTGTTCCGAAACCTTGTGCCCTAAAACAATTCTCTCTTGTACCATGAAGTTGCATTTCTCCCAATAAAGTATCAAGTTCGTTTCCTAGCACCTCTTCAACACGGTTCTCAGATTCTGCAAACACTCATTAAACGTGCACCAAAGATATAAAAGTCATCCATAAATATTTCAAGAAAGGTTTCAATCATATTATGGAATATAACAGTCATGCAACGTTGAAACGTAGCAGGGGCATTACAAAGACCAAAAGGCATACATCGGAAAGCAAAAGTTCCATAAGGACAAGTGAAAGTGGTTTTCTCTTGGTCCTCAGGTGCAATAGTGATTTGATTATACCCCGAATACCCATCTAGAAAACGGTAAAACTCATGCCCCCCTAGTCTCTCCAACATCTGATCAATAAAGGGCAGGGGAAAGTGGTCCTTACGAGTGGCATCATTCAACATCCTATAGTCAATACACACTCTCCACCCCGTAACATTCCTCGTGGGAATAAGTTCATTCTTTTCATTAGTGATCACCGTAATCCCACCTTTTGTTGGCACACACTGAACAGGACTTACCCATGCACTATCTGAAATATGATAGATAATATCTCTATCGAGAAGCTTAATGGTTTCAGCCTTCACTACCTCTTGAATCTTCGGATTGAGTCGTCTTTGAGGTTGCACGAGGGGTGAGTACTTTTCTTCCATCAAGATTTTGTGCATGCAGATTGATGGACTTATTCCCTTGATGTCTGCCACCTTCCAAGCAAATGCCTTTTTTTGCTCTTTGAGAACTTGCAACAATTTTTCCTCCATAGCATCTGTCAAAGCTGCAGAAATAATGACAGGTAAAGTGTTATTCTCACCCAGGTATATGTACTTTAGGTGCAGAGGCAATGGCTTGAGCTCAAGCGTCGGTGGTTCCTCGATGCTTGACTTTGGAGGGGTCAAATCTCTTCGCTCTCCTAAATCCTCCAGTCTCATTCTCATTGGCTTTTTCCATGGATGGTTGGCATTAAAGTATGCCACTATTTCAGCTTTTTCTTCATCCAAGTCATCCTCCTTCCATTCAGTTGTGAGGGTGGCTTCCAATGTGTCTTTCATGGCATCCCGCACAAAATTACACACAAATGAATCCATAGCATCAATTCTAAAACAGTTATCAGTGTGCAATGTATGCTTAAGAGCATTAAAGACGTCAAAAGTAATTTCTTCCTCGCCCACTCGCAATCTTAACTTCCCTTCTTGAACATTAATCAAGGCCTTGCTAGTCGCAAGGAATGGTCTCCCTAGTATCAAGGGCATCTCCATGTCTTCCTCCATGTCAAGTACCACAAAATCTGCAGGAAATATGAATTTGCCCACCTTTACCAAGACGTCCTCTATGACTCCTCGCGGGTATTTGACAAATCCGTCTGCCAGTTGCAAGGACATCCTTGTTGGCTTAGGTTCTCCTAATCCGAGTTTCCTGGATACAGATAACGGGATAAGATTTATACTCGCACCAAGATCACACAAAGCTTTATGAAATACAATATCACCAATCAAGCAAGGAATAGAGAAACTCCCTGGGTCCTTCAGTTTCGGTGGGATCTTGTTTTGTACCAATGCAGAGCAGTTCTCAATCAGATTAACCGTCATGTGATCCTCCAATTTTCTCTTGTTTGCTAAGATGTCCTTTAGAAATTTGGCATAACTAGGCATTTGCATCAAAGCATCGGCAAAAGGAATATTGATATGCAATTTTTTAAATACCTCAAGAAACTTACCGAATTGTGCATCTAATTTTGCCTTTTTTAATGCTGCAGGAAAAGGTGGAGAGATAACAATTTTAGATTGTGCAGTGGGTGCTGGTGTTGAGTTGGAAGACTTACCTTTTGATGACTTAGTCTGTTCATCCTGTACTTGAGTTTTTTTTGTCCCTCTAGCCTCTAAGATCTTTCCACTCTTCAACTCGATGGCCTTCACTTGCTCTTTTGGATTGGTCTCTGTGTTACTTGGCAAGGTGCCCGGCTTTCTACTTGCTATCATCTTTGCTAACTGTCCAATCTGATTCTCCAGCCCCTTTATCGATGCATCTTGGTTTTGGAGTCTAGTTTCAGTAGATGAGATGAACTTAGACATCATCTGCTCCAAATTGGACTTTTCTTCTATAGGAGGGTCAGATCTATACATTGGTTGTTTCCCATATTTTTGTCCTCCCAGTGGTCGATTCTGACTGTTTTGGACACCCCATGAGAAGTTGGGATGTTGCCTCCATTCAGGATTTTATGTGTACGAATAAGGGTCATTCCTTGGACGGTTTGGACTTCCACTTGATTCATGGGTGCCCCTTCTTGCACATAAAAGGGATTTCCATCTTGACAGTCCTTAACATAGTGTTCTCCTCCGCATTTTCACAAAATATCTCTTGAAGACGCATAGCCGTGCCACCCATATTCAACCCGTCCAACTTCCTGTTCAAAACATCAAGCTGTGCAGTGATAGCAGACAGGTCAGTTACCTGGTGGACTCCTGCACTTCTCCGCTGGTTGTTCCTTTCAGATTGAGGATGATAGCTGCTAGCAGCCATCTTCTCCAACAACTCATATCCTTCCTCAGTTGTTTTTCTCAACAGGTTCCCACAAGCAGCAACATCTATCATAGTACGATTAGGAGTAAGCAAGCCATAATAAAAGGTTCGAACGACTAACCCATGTGGCAGTTCGTGATGAGGACATCTTCATAATAGATCTTCGAAGCGCTCCCATGTCTCATATAAAGACTCCTGCTCGAATTGAGCAAATGTGGTGATGTCTGCACGCAACTTCATGGTCTTAGATGGAGGAAAGTATTTGATGAGAAACGCCTTCGCTATATCCTCCCATGTGGTGATCGAACCTACATGCAAACAATTTAACCATGCTTTAGCTTTATCACGTAAGGAGAAAGAAAATAAATTCAACTTAACAGCATCATAAAAAACTCCATTAAATTTAAAAGTATCGCAAATTTCAAGAAAATCTGCGATGTGCGTGTTTGGGTCATCTACTGCAGATCCTCCAAACTGGACTGTATTCTGAATCATCTGAATTATAGCTGGCTTGATTTCGAAGTGATTTGCTCGCACAATAGGCCTCAAAATGCTGGGGCGTGCACCATCAAAAGAAGGCTTGGCATACTCTAGCATTGGTATGCGGCGTGGCATCTCAACATGTCTATCTTCATGATGTTCCTCCTCATGCTCATGCTCGTGTCTCTCCATCAGTTCCTTCAGTCTCTGCTGCTGTCTTCTCATGCGGAAAGTTCTTTCAATTTCAGGGTCGAACTGCTCAAGCTCCACGTCAAGTGACTTTGGCATGCACTGGAAGAGATATCTGTAATAGAATATGGAGTGTTAATTTAATAAAAATGAAACAATGCTAAAGAAAATAACTAAAAATAAAATTGTGAATTAACAGTCCCCGACAACGAATGAAACAATGCTAAAGAAAATAACTAAAAATAAAATTGTGAATTAACAGTCCCCAGCAACGGCGCCAAAAACTTGATCGAGCAAAACTTGCACTGTGGAATCCTTAATAAAAATATGGTTTTGTATGCTCAAAATTAATCGCAAGTGCATGATGTCAAGTAATAGTATAATGTACATGAGTACGAGTATCGTTCCAATGAAGACTGTATTTGACAATTATTATTTCTAGTTATCAAATCTTTAGCAACGGAAATTTGATTGATTGATTATTTATGCTCAAATAAACATGCAAATAAAAAATTCAGGAATTAAATAATAAGATATGATATCTAGAATGATTGATTAAAATTCAATTAGAAGTGAATTTGTTGGGAATTTCAGTTCACCTACCCCTCGTTAATTTATTAATTCGTTCGATAGCGATTTACGCTTCCGACATGATTTCCTATTCGATTGAACACGCCCTCTCGAGCTATGCCAAACTAATTCTACTCAGTGAAGTAATTAAATATCTTTAATTATTTATCAAGAGTGAATCGCATGTTGATCTTTGAAATCTCCTAGTTTTCGTCCTACCAGACTATGACTATCGACGTGTATCCAATTTCATATGTCTATGTAAATTGTAGATCCACGGACTATGCTACTCGTTCTTATCACAAGCTATTCTCTCGAACTCACTCGCAATATAAAAACGTTGAAGTTATCTACGCTCTAACAATACAATGCGAAACAATAGCACATTCAAGAATAAAGCAACAATCGAAATATAAATTTACTAAATCAAAGTTTGGGGTAGGATCCCCTTAAATTCTAACAAATATTTTAGTTTAGCTACTCGAATTCAAAACATAAAAACAACAATGTTTAAAAGATAAAAACTAAGTTAGAAATACTAGATTTGACGAAAAACGCAAAGACGATGCCCGAAAATCTTCGAATCTTCAATCCGAGCGCGAAATCCTCTCCAAGGCTTGTGGTGGCTGCTGAATGAATGATGAATAATCCCTTATTTTCATCCTCAACTCCCTTCCATATCCTCCCCATTCAGAATTAAGGGAAGAAATTGTCCAAAAATCTTTCCTAAATTTCAAACGCGCCCGGGCGGATGTAAGTTTCCGCCCGGGCGGATGGCTTGCGTAGATTTGTTTTTCACTTTTTCTTTGACGTGCTCGGGCGGACATAAGTTTCCGCCCGGGCAGATGACTCTCGCAAAAAGTCCTTCTCTCACGCCTTGGAGGCGCCCGGGCGGATGTGAATGTGCGCCTGGGCGTATTGCTTTCGAATTTTTTTCTTTAATTTTCAGTTTATGCACGACTCACCTGCATTTTCACCAACTAAACGAATGAGCAACAAGAAAACATAAATTATGCTAAAATAACACTAAATGCATGTAATCTAAATGATAAATGAAACACAACGAGACATAATACGATATGAAAAACAAGTAAAATCCACCCATATCACTGTCTCCCTGATGCAACGTCATAAACTCCCTAGTCAGTCTGGATCGTACTTCTTCAGTGAAGTACTTGGAGTAAAAGACCTCCTTAAAGCCGTCCCATGACAGAGTCTGCAGATTCACCGACACAGATGCGCTCTCCCACCACAGCCTGGCGTCTCCTGTCAATAAAAGGCGGCACATCTAACTCTATCTGCATTCTGCAGCTCCATAAACGCAAAGATTACTTCGATGGAATTAATCCATCCTTCAGCTATCATCGGGTCAGTAGTCCCCGAGAACTCTTTTGGGTCCATCCTCCAGAATCTCTCATACACAGCCTCTAGTCTGGGCCTCGCCCCTGCATCCACTGCAGCTTGGTTCCCCGCAAACTGTGCGAAGAATTGAGTCATCCCTGCAAGCATCTGAGCTTGCATATCTGGGGGTGGACGAGAAGGAGTGACCCTCTCTCCATCCTGAGCTTCCCTTTCCTCATTTCCTGCTTCACGCACAATCCTACGTCTGAGAGGCATACTGTTCCAAAATTTACCCAACACGTAAACCCAACATGCATGAACATAATATCCTATCATAAGATGCACGTAGTTTGAACTTAAAACATGTACATGCTGAAATCATGACTTGGTGCTTAGTACATGAAATAATTTAAAACCTTAAAACTTACAGACTTGAGGTGTGGCTTCATGAGCTTCTCGCAACTGGCAGTAGGCATAACCCTTTACAAGAACACCGCTCTGATACCAACTGTAACGTACTGTATTTTGAAAAACTTTAAAATTTGTGGAAAAATAAAATTTTTCTTAATTAAATAGAAACCTTCAAATTGCGATCCAACCATTTTTGCTCAAACTTTTGCATAACACACATTTTTTTCATACAATAAACATCGAAATTATTACTATGACAAGATCGATGCGAAACCGAAAGAATATACATGCTTTTTGATATTTAAAACTCGCGATACGGCGATACCGAAGCGGAAACGATGCGATAGTTGACTCGGGACGATCGTGGAACGATTTTCTTAAAGAAAACCCAACGAAAATCTGTTGGAAATCTGAAGAGGGAGGGGCGGCTGCTCTCTTGTTCCAAGAACCCTACTTTGCTCTCAAAAATTAAAACAAGGCCAATGAAAATGTGAGTGTGTGTGTGTCGTGTATAAGTGTGTGTTTTTTTTCTAGTTAATTAGGGGAGAATTTTGCATAATAAAATAATTAACATGCTAATTAAATATTAATCAAATACTAAATTCATTAAAATTCCCCAATAAAATAAAAATACACAAGTGAGCAATTTTAGAAGTTTAAAAAAAATCTTAAAAAATCACCTAATAATTAAATCAGGACTTACAAATGCTAACCACTTAATAAATCATTTAAAATACCCCAATCCTAACTTAAATTAAAATACTACAATTTAAAATCGCCAAAATCGTCGCTGGTCTCTTTTCCTCGATCCCGCGTCGAATAATCGCCTGAAACATGAAACTCAAGAAAACATTTTAACGTGCATCATATAAACATAAATAATTTAAAATGATGCAATTAAATAGATCATGCATCGTTATAAATTATTTTAAACTTAAATAAACAATTTGACAATTTAATAAATGCATGTGTTTTACGTGTACTGAATTTGGGCTCTACAAGCATAGTCAGCACTTGAGAACAACACTAAAGTTGTTGCAAGATAGAAATTTATTCGCTAAGTTCAGCAAGTGCGAGTTTTGGCTCGAGAGAGTTGCGTTCTTAGGCCACATTATTTCTAGAAATGGGGTCGAGGTCAATCCAAGCAAGGTCGAGGCAATTAGAGACTAGCCAGTACCAAAGAGCGTAACCGAGATCCATAGCTTCTTGGGTCTAGCTGGATCTACCGTAAGTTTATTCAATGATTCTCTTCTATTGCGGTAACCTTGACCGCCTTGACGAAGAAAAATGCGAAGTTTATTTGGGGATCAAGCTGCCAAGAGAGTTTCGAGAATCTGAAGCAAGCTTTGACTTCAGCGTCAGTTCTATCGATGCCATCAGGGAAAGGAGAATATGTTCTCTATATGGACACTTCGAAGCTTGGTTTAGGCAGAGTTTTGATGCAAAATGACCGAGTGATAGGTTATGCATCAAGACAGTTTAAGGTTAATGAGAAGAATTATTCGACTCATGACCTCGAGCTCGCGACAGTAGTATTTGTTCTCAAGATTTGGAGACATTACTTATATGGTGAAAAACGCAAGATTTTCACTGATCGTAAAAGTTTGAAGTACTTCTTCACCCAAAAAGAGTTGAACATGAGGCAATAAAGATGGCTAAATTTGGTAAAGGACTACGACTGCGATATTACCTACCATCCGGGAAAAGCTAATATAGTTGCGGACGATTTAAGTAGAAAGACAACAATCATCACAAAATTGATAGTTCAAAGACCATTGAAAGCTGAGATTCAGCGAGTCGAGCTTGCAGTGTATGCTAGGAGCGATGCTTCTATTCTTTCTACTATGACAGTTCAGTCGACTTTGAGGGATAGAATCGGCGAAGGTCAGTCTTATGATGAACAGTTGAAAAAATGGAGACTGAGAGACGATTCTAAGGGTTGGAAGCTATATTATGAGGAGGATGGCATAGCTGTTTGAAATGTCAGCAAGTTAAGGCAGAGCATCAGAGGTCAGCAGGGAAGTTTAAGCCACTTCCTATTCCCGAGTGAAAATGGGAAAACATAACTATGGACTTTGTAGTGGGATTGCCAAGGACTATCAAGGGTTTTAATGCCATTTGGGTGATAGTTGATCGTCTAACGAAATCAGTGCACTTTATACCTATTAAGATGACATTCACCATGACGCATTATGCAGAACTGTATATTCAAGAGATAGTCCGACTATATGGGATTATAGTGTCATTGTTTCTGACTAAGATCCGAGGTTCACATCGTCTTTATGGAAGAGTCTACATGCAGCGATGAGAACGAAGTTGTTGTTCAGTACAACATTTCATCCTCAAACCAATGGTAAGTCTGAAATGGTGATTCAAGTTTTGGAGGATCTACTCCGAGCTTATGTGATTGATTTCCAAGGAAGTTGGGAACCGAAGTTACCTCTAGTTGTGTTCACCTATAACAATAGCTACCAGTCGTCTATATGTATGGCTCCTTATGAGACACTTTACGGGAGGAAGTGTAGATCACCTATACATTGGGACGAGTTTGGTGAAAGAGGAAAATTTGGTCCGGACTTGATCAAGAAAAAAACAAAGTTAGTAGTCAAGATCCGAGATAGGATGAAGACTGCCCAAAATCGCAGAAAAAGCTACGCTGACAAGCGACGAAGGGAGTTAGAGATTGTAGTGGGTGATCACATATTTGTGAATGTAGCACCTATGAAGGGTGTTATGAGATTTGACAAGAAAGGCAAACTTAGTCCGATGTTCATAGGACCATTTGAGATTAGAGAAAATTGGAACATTAACTTATAGAGTGGCATTGTAATCGACGCTAGCTGGAGTGCATAATGTGTTCCATATCTCGATGTTGCGAAAGTACATGTCGAATCCTTCACTTGTACTAAATTATGAACCTCTGCAGTTGACTCCGAATATGTCATACGAGGAAACACCTATAGAAATCCTGGATAGGCAAGAAAGAAGGCTTCGAAATAAGGTCATTCATATGGTCAAAGTCAAGTGGCTCAATCATTCGGAGGAGGAAGCTACTTGGGAAACTGATAAGGACAGGAGGAGTCGTTATCCGGAGTCATTCGGTAAATTTTAATTTCGAGGACGAAATTTCATTTAAGGGAGGGAGGAATAGTAAGGTCCAAAATGCGATAACGTAATCCAATTGCATGCTAATATAGGGAAAATGGAAAATGTTTAATTAAATTGTTTTCATTGCATGAATTAAATGTGGTAGGCATGTTTACATGTTTAAAATATGATTTTCTACTAAAATGTATAAAAATGTGTTTTAAAGGTTATTCGGGATGCGATCGAGGAACGGAAACTGAGGACCATAAATGATTATTTTTAATTATTTAATATATGGTATATTTTAGAGGTGATTTTCCAAAATAGTATTTTTGAGATGTGTTTATGCGCCGAGTCGTATGCTTAACCGGTATTCGTGTTCGACAAAAATAGGGACGTTTTGGAAACTCGGCTAATATTTTCGAAAAATTTTCTAAATGAAATATTTTATCTATTATCTAATGGGTCTAATATACTATAGTTATTGGGTTAAAACTTGCACAAGGTGTTTTATTTAAAACATTAACCTTGAAACCCTAAACCACACACATCATATTCACGCCTCACCCATTAAAAGCACTAGGACTCTTCCTCCATCAGCTTACACGATCACACACCACACAAACAAGGCAAAATCACGTGCGTTTTTTTCTCAAAAAACGCAGCAAGTCTCGTCCTTCTCCGCCAACGTTCCTCGCATTACAAGTTATTTTTCATGCATGAAATATGCAAAAGCACATCCTTAATCTTTCTTCACTCATCGTTCATACCATAGTATGTGTATTTAACATGATTGCATGAAAAATATGTTACACTTTCTTATATTTTCATTTTTATGGCAAAACATGAACTAAACTCGAGTTTTTATGTTTTTAAATTCATGATTATGTTGCATGAAGGGGCTGCCATGTTAGGGAAATGGGAAGTGACATTTAACAGTATGTTTAAGGGTATATAAGGGCATGGCTAAGGGCTGGACAAGATAAGAGAACATGCTGAATGAAAATTTGGTTTTAATGGAACTAGGGTTTTGGATTTTAGGGTTATGAAGGTGCAGGCTGTGTGGTGATGTTAGGGTATGTCCAAGGGTCCTAATAGGGACTAACCACAGTCCTAGATAGGCTAAGGAACGGCTGGCGCAAGGGCTAGGGCATTGGACGCTAGGGGTTGGCCGTGAAAGTCTTGTGAGGATCGGGTTGGGGGCTGGGAATTATAGGCTCTTTAAGCTCGGTACATCAAGGTCTCTAGGGTTCGGTCATGGTCCTAGGATAGTTGGTTAGGGTCTGGACATGATGGTTAGGGTCTAGGCTTGATGGAACCCATGGTAAGTTAAGCTAGGGTTTTCGAATTTTGAGAAGAATTTTCCAGCAGGTACCTAGGCTTGATCGAGGGTCTTAAATTGTTTAATTTGGGTTGTATAGGGTATGGTTAGGTGTTAATAAGCTATGGTTCAACTTTGGTAAAGCTTGGTTAAGTTTCGAGTCGATTCGGGTTAAAACTGGGGCTTAGGTTTACGTTTTAAAACGAATCAAGAAAATTGTCAAGGAGCTTACGTTTACGTCTAAGGAATATTTATGGATGTATTTTAAGGTGTTATGTTAAGTTTGGATGGATTCGGATAGTCGTTTTAAGGTCGAGGAATAAATTGAGAAAGTTAGGGTTCAGGGGCATAACGATCATTTTACACCTGAAAAATGTTATATGTTCTGGCAGTGTCCTGAATGCTATAATGAAACTTAAAATGCTTAATTTGAGATTTTATGATGAGAAATGATAATGCTAAAAAACGTGTCCATGCTTGGTTTAAAAAAAAAATGATATACATGCTTGAAATTATATAAGTGATGAAAATAATGAAATGTTGAAGGAGGTGACTTGATTGTGACTAATACGATGATATGTCAGGCAAAGGCTCAGTTGACAGGTGCCAACGCTGATGTCCCTGCCGCCAGGTACCATGGTTATACGTAAATGGATCTATCGATCTACAGCTTATACGAAAGTCACAATTAACAATCCGAATTCAATAAAAAAGAAAACATATACGTATATGATGAAACGAGAAATGATATGATGAAAGGAAAAATGATTTAAAATTATGCATGTTCATGAAAAGCTATTTTATTAAAAGTATATTTCATTGTTGCTTGTGAATTTATAAGTATTATTTGTTATCATGGTTAAGGTTTGCTGAGTCAATAGATTCACTAGGTGTGATCGATGCAGGTGAGCATAATGTTGCGGATTATGGAGGAATTGATGGTTGAACTAGCTGGACTGATGGTGCACATAACCCGAGGACCTTTGCTAGTTTTCCTCATTAAGATTACTTTAAAGATTTTATGACTTTTGATGATTTTGAGTGGTTTTGAGAGGATTTAAGATGCTTAGCTTTATTTTGAAAAATACTAGTTTTAGTTTCGGTTTACGATTTTACGTTTTGCACTGCGTTCTTTTGGATTTTTAAATAATAGGTTTGTTGTATTATTTTAAATGGTACAAAGTATATTTACAATAGATATGTGTGTATATATTCAGCTGAAAAGCTTAGGTGAAAAGAAAAAAAATCCTAGTATATTTTAAAGAAAAATGAGCAGTAAACGTTTGATGCGGGAAGGTGAGACCTTCCTGAGGATGGACAATGGAGCAAAGGTTGCTGCGCTGGTCATATGAGATGTTTATCTAATATCAGACAATAATTTTAAGTTACATTTAAAAGATGTTTTATTTGTTCCAGATTTGATAAAAAACATTATTTCCGTTTCTATTTCTGATAAAGATAATTTTTCTTGTTTATTTAGACAAGATGTTTGTAATATTTACAAGAATGAATGTTTTATTGGAACAATACGATAACAAGATAGTCCAAACAACCTCGTCCAAGTAAACACGACAATAACAACGACAAACAAAAGATAACAAGATAGTCTAAATCAAACACATTTTTGGCACACTAGGTTAGGACATATTTCTCAAAGAAGAATACACAAATTAGTGGGAGAAGGCATATTTGACTCGTCAGACATAAACTCTCTAGAGACATGTGAGTCATGTCTGAAATGAAAGACGACCAAGGCCCATTTCATGGGGAAAGTGGAACGTGCACATGATCTGTTGGATTTGATCCATCAAGCCCGTAAGTGTTAGCATGAAATATTGTCATTCTTATTCCATTACCTTTACTGATGAGCATTTGAGGTATGGGTATGTGTTTTTATTGGATTAAAAATGTGTGATGATAGAGCTCGATTAGATTTAGGAACCACCCATTACACAAATAGTAGAACCCACACCCCTGCAGCCAATCGAAGAAACACAAGCACCTGGAGATCCGAAAGAGTCTCAAGGCCGCCTAATAGAGCCTACTTCTTGAAGAGGGCCAAGGTGAGCCCATTTCTGGATGTGATCCTAGAAACTTCAAGGAAGCATTGTCTGATGCCGATTCATCTAAATGGCTTGAAACCACGCAGGCCGAGATGAACTCCATGTATTCGAATCAAGTATGGTCCTTAGTATACCCACCTGAGGGATTTGTTCGCATATGATGCAAATGGATGTACAAAAGGAAGCTTGGAACCGATGGGAAGGTAGTAACCTTCAAAATAAGATTGGTAGCAAAATGATATAATCAAAAGCAAGATGTTGACTATGAGAAAAATTTTTCTCCAGTCGCGATGTTCAAGTCCATTAGGATACTGATAGCCATAGTAGCATGGTACGAATATGAAATATGGCAGATGGATGTGAAGGCAGCGTTCCTTAGTGAGGACATTAAGGAAGAGATTTACGTGTCCCAACCTAAAGTATTCACATCAGTAGGAAGTGAGCATAAAATATCCAAACTTCAGAGATCCATTTATGGATTTAAACAGGCACCAAGGAGCTGGAACCTCAGATTTGACAACATTATCAAATAGTTTGATTTTTCCAAGAATTCTAAAGAAACTTGTGTATACAAGAATGTTTATGTGAGTGCAGTGACATTCCTGGTAATTTACGTCGATGACATACTACCCATTGAGAATAATGTTGGGATATTGCAATTAACTAAAGTATGGTTAGCTGGTAAATTCTCTATGAAGGATATGGGTGAAGCATCATATGTATATTAGGAATACAGATCAATAGGGATGGATCAAAGAGGATGCTAGGGCTCACCTAATCCACATATATCGATACCATATTGAGGGGATTCTCTAAAGAGTAGTCCAATAGAAGATATCTACCAATGTCTCATGGTGTGACTATATCCAAGTCTATGTGCCTTAAGACAGATGAAGAGATATAAATCATGAGCCGCATTCCATTTGCGTCTAATATAGACAGTATTATGTATGGTCGAATTTTTGCTCCCAATTTCTTGGAGATGGCCGAAAATTACTAAGGAGAAGAAAGATGAATTTTGTGATTGTGTTGAGCACAAAACAATAACTTTTTCATATGACCCTTGTGTCATATTTATAAAGGTTGATTCTCAATCTCATAAAGAATCCTTCATAAATTATGATTATTTACTTCCATTATTATTAAATTCTCATATGATATTAGCATGTAGTAAATCAACCCTTGATAACGCATAACACACACACACGTATATATATATATATATATATATATATATTTCTATGTATAAAAATATCTTTATATTATCATATAAAATATATATGTGTACATGTATATATGTGTATGTGTATATATAAAATATATTTTTATGTATACTAATATATCGATACATGCATATCATATATGCATGGACATTAAAATTAAATAATTTTTATTTAATTTCCTTAGTTAACTTTTTAATTATTTTTTCCTAGACCTTTTTAGAATATTTTATCAGAATTTTGTATAGGTTAATAGGCACTACTATTAGTATTATATTTAATTATTAAATTATAAATTAATTAAATAAATGATTGTAAATTCATTATAACCTCGATTGACGATCAGACATCGTCGGTGTACCGATGATAAAAGTCTTGTTCATATAATGAAAATTGAAAATTTTGAAGATCAAAATTTTCACTTACCATATTTGGCAACTACCAGCTTTGTGAATTTCTTCACCAAAATAGTCAGTTCCGCTCTCCTTCCTCCAATAGCAATTAAGTTAACTTCCATAATTTCCATTTCATGGAATCAACTTATAAACTCCTTTATAAGCATCCTGTTTGATCTCTATCAAACTATAGTCACCAAATTTAACTCTTTGAATTTTGACTTTCTCAAAGGAACAGAAAATCCGATACTTGTTTGACCCTCAATACTTCAGGGATACAGCTAGCCGTAGGTTCACATCCCCATATGTTTCAGAATAACATTGATTTTTACTCGAGCTTATCCTAATTAACACAATTCTTTCCATCAACTCCTTGATCAAAATGTCATAACTCATTTCTAATTGTATCCATCGGATCATGGTAAGAGCGTCTAGTAATATCGCCACATGATCCTCTAGGTATCGCTGATAGTACCTGCAAGAACCTCAAGCATGGTTAACATATTGTATGGTCTCTTCAACATATGTATCAAAATCGAATCTTGTTGGAAACTTTATTTCGATTGTTTGACAAACTAAGTGGTTAATTTATTGGACTAACTAATCAAGTACCTTGAAGAAACTGAGCTACATAGATCAACTGACAATTTCCTAACTAAAGATTAATGCGCAGTTTATCGAAGGCAGCTGAAACCAGCTGAACTGAACTTACGAAGACAACTGACTGATCAGTTGGAAACTGATCAGTTGATATATTCAATTGTGAGCTTACCAGCGATTGCTTATCAGCTGATCATTCAGCTGTACACGTCATCAGTTGTTGGAAAGGACATTCAACCGACAATATTACAAATCAGACTGCAACTCATAGTGGAACGCCACATTTCAGAGCTTACAGTGTACGAATGTCAGAGGAATATTGACGTGGCAATCTACGGATATAAAGATTCAAATTATATTTAATGTTACCGTTGAAGAGAAGCCTATAAATAAGTGAGAAGAGCAGTTGAAGACATTTGATCTATCTATTCTCTTAAGCTTGCTGACACTTCATTCGAAAAAGATTCTAAAATCTTGAGTGTTTATTCAACCCCCCCTTCTAAACATATCTCAACCAATCAACCGATCCTAAAAAGTGGCATTAGAGCTGTTGAATCTTGTCTCAAAATACTCTTATTCACAAAACTGATCAACATGTCTTCATTTAATAAAACGATGTTTTCCAAAAAAGATTTTGACTACTGAAAAATCAGAATGCATGCTCATTTAGCTGCACAAGATGATGACATGTGGTATGTCGTTACTGAAGGTCCCATAAAGATCCTAAAAGAAAATACTGCAGTTGCCATTACTGATGGGGCACCTCATCGCATAGAAAAGCCCAGAGAGGAATGGACAACTGAGGATAAGAGGAAAGCCAACATAGATAATGTGGCTAAGGATATATTATATAAAACGCTGGATAAAGTCACTTTCAGCAAAATCAAGTTGTGCAAAACTGGCAAAGAAATATCGGAGAAACTGATCCAGCTGTGTGAAGGAAACGAGCAAACAAAAGAGAACAAGCTATCAGTTGCTGTTCAGAAATTTGACAACATAAAGATGAAGGCTGGAGAATCCATGCATGAATATGATGAGAGGATCAGTGGTATTATCAATGAGCTGAATGCACTTGGAAAAGTGTACTCGAACAAAGAAGTGGCACTGAAGGTGGTTAGAGGTCTTCTCAAAGAATGTGATGTCAAGACCATGGCAATGAGAGAGTCAAAGGATCTTAAAAAGATCGAACTTCATGACTTGTTTGCTGATCTAAAGGCTTACGAGTTTGAACTACAAACAAGAGAAGGAGAACCTTCTACAGCAGCTGCCACAACTGCTTTAACTGCTGTCAGACTGGAACCAACTAGTTTAGTTGACAAATCTGCTGATCAACTGAGCAATGATGCTATGTCATTTT
Organism: Primulina tabacum; assembly: GCF_025594145.1. Classification (NCBI taxonomy): domain Eukaryota; kingdom Viridiplantae; phylum Streptophyta; class Magnoliopsida; order Lamiales; family Gesneriaceae; genus Primulina; species Primulina tabacum. The sequence goes on along the minus strand of NC_134562.1, from coordinate 5,062,942 downwards.
TTTGTCAAAAAATTTTGAAGGTTTATGAGAAGAAATCAAGGAAACTTCCAGAAGCAATATCAGAAAAATCAGTCCAAATAAGAATCCTATGTTTGCTACAACTGTGGCAAATCTGGTCATTTCATAACAGACTGTCCTAAGCCAAAGAAGGACAGTCGATGATCAACTGAAAAGGGAAAGAAGCCTTATGAGCACAAAAGAAGGACCAAAGATGACAAGAATTCATCCAAAAAGACACATGAAGTGCTTTTGGCTGAAGAGAGCAAATCTAAGCAGGCAGAAACTGACAGTGACGAGTCAGAACCAGAAAGCCCAATCAGTTCAAGTGAAGATGAAGAGGAAGTCAAGTGCTTAATGGCAGATAAAGCTGAACTGGAGTCAGCAAGAGAACATATATTTGACTTCAGCTCTACTGATTTCACTCGTAAAAAACTCATTACCACATTGCATGACATGGTAAATGAGTATCACAAACTTTCTCGATCATTTGAGAAGGTTAGAACTGAGAAAATTGATCACAATGACAACAAAACAGAAACTGATGAGTCAGTTGAAATGTTGAGTCTAAAAAAGGAGATTGCACAGCAAAAAGCTGAAATGATTGAAAATCAAGCTTTGATAAGTCAGTTAAAAACATACTGAACAGATTCAAGCTTGGAACAAGTCTTCAGTTGCATTGACTGAAATGCAGAATTCACAAAAATCAGTTGCTGATAAAACTGGTTTAGGTTTTAACAATCATGATGAAAATTCTACAAGTGATACTTAGCCAATGTTGAATGAAAATAAAGGAAAGTACATTACTTTTGTAAAATCAACTATGGTAAATGAATTCTCAGAACCAAGTAAACCAGCTGTTCAATTGACTGAAAGTAAGAACAAAGGCAAACGGTATGGAATTGGATATAGCTCTGAAAGTTCAACTGATTCAAGAAACTTGTCACCTAAACGATTCAGATACAAAAATCAGTAATCAAGGAATGACTATTACAATTACTACAACTGTAAGCCAATTCAGAAACGATATCAAAAGAACAGTTAGTTGAAAAGGGATACAAATCATACTGTTTCATCCTTAAATCACACACATATTTCCAAGAATTCAAGAAAAACCATATAGAACACAGCAACTGGGAAGTCAGTTATACTGGTCCAAGTCTGGGTTCCTAAAGGACTAATCAGTTTAGGACCCAAATGAATATGGGTTCCAAAATTATATACCGTGTGTGATTGCAGGTAACAGGTACAAACAAAGAACCAACTTGGTATCTAGACAGTGGCTGTTCGCAGCATATGACAGGAGATGCAACTATCTCAACTGATCAAATATACTGGTCCAAACATCAGTTTTGGAGACAAATCCAAAGGTAAAACTGTGGGTAAGGGTAAGCTTATCCATGGTAACTTTACAATTAAAGATGTTTTGCTAGTTGAGAATTTGAAGTATTACTTGATAAGCATTAGTCAATTATGCGACAATAATTGCTCAGTTCAGTTCGACAGACACACTTGTTCAGTTAGAGACTCAATTGATGAGATCATACTAACTGGAAATCGTTGTGGGAACACTTACAAAGTCAGTTGGACTGAACAACCTTATGCACCAGTTTGTTTCATTGCTTCCAAGTCTTCTAAAAACTGGTTGTGGAATAAGAGATTGAACCACTTAAACTTTAAATCTATTTCCTATCTGAGTAACCATGATCTTGTAACTGATTTTTCCAAAATAGATTTTTCAAAAGAAAAAGTTTGTTCAGCATGTCAGTTTGGTAAACAAGTCAGATCTTCATTCAAAAACAGATGTTGTAAATCATCTTCCCGATACTTAGAACTGTTACATATGGATCTTTTTGGTCCAATACCAGTCATGAGTTTAGGGAGAATGAAATACACCTTAGTAGTTGTGGATGATTTTTCGAGATTCACTTGGGTTATTTTTCTCAAATCCAAAGACCAAACTGCTGCACAACTGATTAAACTCTTCAAAAGACTATTAAATGAAAAATCAGTTGGGATTGATCGAATAAGGTCTGACAAAGGGACCTAATTCATCAATCAAAATCTTTCAACTTTTTTAGAAAATACTAGAATCAAGCATGAGCTCTCAGCAGCTAGAACACCTCAGCAAAATGGTGTAGCTGAGAGAAGAAATCGGACCCTTAAAGAATATGCTAGAACAATGCTTGCTGATTATGGTATTTCTCAAAGGTTTTGGGCTGAAGCAGTAAACACTGCATGTTACACTCAGAACAGATCAATGATTAATAAGAATCATGTGAAAACACCATATGAGATCTGGCATGGAAGAAAAAGTGTGGTTTCTTATTTCAAAATATTTGGCTGCATATGTTTTATTCTTGATAATGGTAAAAAACATTTAAAGCCTTTGATGCTAAATCTGCAGAGAGAATATGTCTTAGATATTCTTCAGTTAGCAAAGTATAGAGTTTTTAATAAAATCTCTTTAATTGTTGAAGAATCTATTCATGTTGTTTTTGATGAAACTGTACTAACTGATAAGCCAACTGATCCTGTTGAGCTAGTTGATCGTTACAGAAATCAGTTTGGAGGATGATAATGAAGAAGAAAATCATATCAATAGAAATATCCTTCAAACACCTGAACCGGAAATACTAGATCAATCAATTGAACAAGAACCTGCGCATGATATTCAGTTGGTGGAGCAAACAGATGATATTCAGTTACCAACTGATACAGCTCCAACTGAAACAGAAAACATTCAGTTGCCAACAGAAGAAGTTGCTGATATGTAAGTAGCAAATATTGAGCTCAGATGGAAGAAATCACATCCTCTAGAATTGGTGATAGGTAATCCATCTGACCCTGTAAGAACAAGAAATCAAATGCTTAATTTGTTCATTCATTCTGCTTTTTTTCATAACTAGAACCAAATAAAACTGACGAAGCTCTTGCTGATCCTAACTGGATAAATGCAATGCAAGAGGAGCTAAATCAGTTTACCCATAACAATGTCTGGAACTTAGTTCCAAGACTAGTTTGTAAAACAATTATAGGTATAAAATGGGTATTAAGAAATAAACTGAACGAAGATGGTTCAGTTGCACGCAACAAAGCAAGACTTGTAGCACAAGGATATAGGCAGGAAGAAGGAATTGACTATGATGAAATGTATGCACCAGTTGCAAGACTGGAAGCAATCAGAATATTCCTTGCCTATGCATAATTCAAGAACTTTAAAGTCTACCAAATGGATGTAAAAAGTGCATTTCTGAATGGTTAGTTGTAGGAAAAAGTTTATGTTGAACAACCACCAGGTTTTATCAATCACTCTTTTCCTGATCATGTATATCATTTGAACAGAGCTTTATATGGTCTTAAACAAGCTCCAAGAGCTTGGTATTAGACACTTTCAAAATTTTTAACTGATCATGATTTTACTTTTGGATCAGTTGACAAGACCTTGTTCAAATTTTCTAAGAATAATAATATTTTACTTGTGCAAATATATGTTGATGATATTATATTTGGGTCAACTAACCCCAAATTATGTGAGAAATTTGCCAAGTTAATGCAGGACAAATTTGAGATGAGTATGATGGGTGAACTGACATTCTTTCTTGGACTACAAGTGAAGCAACTGGGCACTGGTATTTTATCAGTCAGACCAAATACACGAAGGGATTGCTCAAGAAATTTGGCATAGAAACATGTTCAGCTGCAAGTACTCCCATGAGTTCATTATTCAAACTGGACAATGATCAAGGGGGAATATCAGTTGAGACGACACTCTACAGAGGTTTAATAGGTTCATTATTGTACCTAACTGCTAGTCATCCTGATATTGTATTTGTTGTTTGCATGTGTGCTAGATTTCAAGCAAATCCTAAGCAATCGCATTTTTCAGTTGCCAAAAGAATTTTTAAATATCTAAAAGGCACGCAAAATGTGGGATTATGGTACGCTAAAGACTCTTCTTTCAATTTATTTGGATATTCAGATGCAGATTATGCAGGATGTAATATAGATCGTAAAAGCACAAGTGGATCTTGTCAGTTTCTAGGAGACAGACTGATCTCATGGTTCAGCAAAAAGCAAACATCCATAGCTACGTCCATAACTGAAGCAGAATACCTTGCTGCTGGAAGCTGCTGTGCCCAACTGCTCTGGATTCAGCAGCAACTGAAAGATTATGGAGTTGATGCTAAAGAATCTCCCATATTTTGTGATAATACAAACGCAATTGCAATAACTTACAATCCAGTTCTTCACTCAAGGACCAAGCACATTGATTTCTGGCATCACTTCATCAGAGATCATGCTCTGAAGAAAGCTATCAGACTGGAATATGTGTCAACTGAACAACAAGCTGCTGACATCTTCACCAAACCATTGCCAGAGACTAAGTTTTCTAACTTTTGCAATATACTTGGTTTAATTGATTTATCTTAATTTTATCAAATTTTTTTGCTGCTTTATCAATTGTTGTTCATTCAGTTTATGCTTTTCGACTGATATCAGTTGGTCATTTATCAGTTATTGTATTCAGTTTGTTAACTATTTATCAACTGATGTAAGTTAGGTTTTGCAGAAAGATAAAGATACAACAGAAATGATACAAATCAAGATTTCATTACGAATAAAATCGAAACCATACAACATCATTCAGTTCACTTCTTACAGTATCTTGCCAATCATTTAACCAATTAATCATTTCATGGTTATGCAGTTCTCTGAAGGACTCTGAAGTAGAGATCTTCTCAAGCTGATGCCACTCTTTCCATAGCAGCACATGCAACAGAACTACATCAGTAGCAAGCTGTGAAACGTGACAGATGTCAAAACGCCTGAAGTACTTTCTTGCTACAGCTCTCTGCTTGGTAGTGAGAACCTAACCGTGTCGTCAAATAGACTGGAGATATTGAACTTTAACCCAAGAAGACATGACCTTCATCTAGACGTATTCTTCGATGTTTTTCTTCACAACTTCCAAATGAGGAAGTGTTCTTTGTGTCACTAAGTTATGATTACTGCTGCAGGCATCTGAAATTGTTGAACTAGACATACTAGATATACTAGACATACTGAACTGTTGTTATCTAACATTTATCTCTCTTATCTTATTTATAGACAGGCTACATTTGATAATGAAGAAGATGAAGAGATTCAAGTCAACTGAAATGTCTTTTGACTTATTCTGACTGAGTTTTTCTTACCCTTTCTTTTAATTATATGCAATTATTAAGGGAGAATGTCGATTTGAAAAGTTAACTGAGAAGACAATAGTCAGTTGGTCTTCAACTGAACTGAATAAGTTTTCAACTGGTCATTCAGCTGCTGCGCTAACTGATCTTCTCCAATAAGTTAACTACTAAATCGAATAATATTCTATATTAAATAATGTGACTGTTTGTCGAAGCATTAATTGCTGTCTTTCAACGAATAGTATTTTGGAACGTGGACCCACATAATCCATGAATACTATACACACGTTTTTACCACACGTACACACGTTTTTAATTCAAATTTTTCTGGACTGACATGTGTCCAATAATTTGAACAGTCACTTACATCAGTACTATACCCGCTCCAATTCAGTTTTTCTCCTTACGCTTACTTCAAACTCACAGAGCAAAAACAAATTCAAGTTTTCTTTCTTGCAGAAATACACTCAATCAAATGGCAAATCAGATCCCAGCTCATATCATGAATGCAATGGCAATCAACTTCGATTCAGTTATCACCGTATCAGATGAAGCTGTGAAGAACATCTTCATCAAACTAGAAGCAGCTGGACTGAAACAATTTCTGGGATTATCTTCCCAAGAAATCTATACTTAAGAGATTCAGGAACTCTATGCCAACGGCTATGTCACTACAACCGGCAGTATCGCAGCTACTGTAAATGGTCAGCTGCTGATCGTTGACAAGGATGTCTTCTACAAAACTTCAAAATCAGTTGAAGATATTGTTACTGAGGAACCAGCGGAGCAGCTTATTGTTACTGAAGAATCAGTAGATCCTATTTTTGTTGAAAAACCAGTTGATCAAGCTGATATTTTTGAAGGACCGGCAGAGAAGACCATTTTTGAAGAAACTGAAGCGCCAGTTCAGTCAGTTCTTATGAATGAACAGGCAGTTTTTGAACAAACTGAAGAGGCTCAGCTGCGTTCAGTTACAACTGAAGAAGTGCCAGCTGAAGAGCCAGTTATTCAACCAACTGAAGAACCAGTTTTGGAATCAGCTGTGCACGAAATTGAACAATATACAGTCTCAACTGAACAACAAATTGAAGAACCTTCTACTTCTTTTGTTCTTCCAACTGTCTCTTCTCCTCCCCAGCCTTAACAAGAACTTACAACTGAAAATATTTCAGAAATGGTGATGCTTGAAACTGAAGAAACTGACGGCACTATGGTGGTCTTTACTCAACAGGAACAGGTGCAGATACAAGAAACTTCCGGAGCCATGTCTCCCGGTATTTCAGAAACTGATGCCCTGTTTGAAGAAATTCAGACTGTTCAGACCAACCTCGTCAGTATGATGAATGCTATTTCTGAAATACAGTCAACTCAACTTGCGCACGCATTGAATCTTAACTCTAACAATGAGTTTACCTCGAACAGACTGAATCAAATCAATCAGAATTTAACTTCTCTCTTTCTCCAGATGGAAGGAATAAAGAAAGACAGACTGTCGACTGAATCTCATTTTCAAACTCAAGCATTAGTCGGCATACACTTTGATTTTCTGGAGAATACAGTCACCAAAAGGATTGATATGCTGCAAAACATTGTGATGAATGCCGTAAAAGATATTGCAGCGGATGTTCGAGTTTTATCCAAGAAATTTGTTGTGCTTGACAAAAAGGGGGAAATAGGAGAAATAGAAGAGATAAAAGATCAGAAAGGAGAAGAAATGAAGATCAACTGACTTCACTTATTGGTTGAAGACTATGGCAGGAATTTTTCATTCTTTTATTCTTTGTACGAATCTGTACATGAATTCTTTATTCTTTTATTCTTTGTATGAATATGTACATTAGAAGAATTATTTTATCTACAATAAATTCGAAGAATATTTTTGAGTTCAGTTGATCAATTCATACTATACAAGTTTTGTCAAACACCAAAAAGGGGAAAATTGTTGGAAACTTAATTTCGGTTGTTTGACAAACTAAGTGGTTAATTTATTGGACTAACTTATCAAATATCTTGAAGAAACTGAACTACATAGATCAACTGAAAGTTGCCTAACTGAAGATTAATGCGCAGTTTATCGAAGGAAAATGAAACCAGCTTAACTGAAATTACGAAGACAACTGACTGATCAGTTGATATATTCAGTTGTGAGCTTACCATCGATTGCTTATCAGCTGTACACGACATCAGTTGTTGAAAAAGACATTCAACCGACAACAGTTCAAAGCAGACTGCAACTCATAGTGGAATGCCGCATTTCAGAGCTTACAATGTACGAATGTCAGAGGAATATTGACGTGGCAATCAACAAATATAAAGATTCAAATTATAATTAATGTTACCGTCGAAAAGAAGCTTATAAATTGGTGAGAAGAGCAGTTGAAGACATTTGATCTATCTATTCTTTTAAGCTTGCTGTTACCCTGCTGAAATTATCGCTCTTACTCAAGAATCAAAAAGCTCACACTTATCAGATTTATTTGTAGCATTTGCGGCTACTTTTCGAGCTTAGAAGCACAAAATGTTTTGTTGTTTATTTGATCTTTAACTAGATTAGTTGTGCTAAGTTCAGTTGAAGAACTGTGAGATATTTCGTAAACTAAGAGTTTCAGTCTTGGCAGTGTTAAGTCCAAACTGAAGTGGGTCTGTACAAGTTTTGTATCGATCAAAGTCTTTTAGTGCATATCCTATCCTTGTGATAGAAGGGGTGACGTATGAGTAATTAAATTCTTTGAACATCCATAAATCTTTGTGTGTTCTTACTTCAGTTATTTATTCTATCTTTCAATCAATTTATTTCCGCAACTGTTATCAGTTAAACTGATTGTTATCGACTGACAAGATTCCTAGTTTCAGTTTGTCACAAAACTGACACTTCATTCGAAAAAGATTCTAAAACCGTGAGTGTTTATTCAACCCCCGTTCTAAACACATCTCAACCAATCAACAGATCCTAACAAATCTGCAACCAATGGTACATCGAGAGTTGTATATGAATTCGATAACGATATGATTTATCTTTATGTACTAATAATAGCATATATGTGCAACTAAGAAAACACATTTCCCTAAATCACATTTCTTGCTCTGGCAAGAGACTTCTTGTACTATTATCTCATCAAATCACATAGGATATGTTCACCAGTAGGCAAACATTGGATCCTTGACTACAATATATTTTCTCCTACATATTTTGTAACTACACCCAACCTGGCCATCTTGTAACTCTCAATGGAGTCGGTGAACGGATCAAAGTACATGCTAGTATGTATAGCTCCTACATTGTCCCAGGTCAAAGAACTAATAGTATAAAACTATAACCGCAGACTATTCCACTCGTTAAGTGAGAACCACTTGGACAGTTTGAGGGAGGGTTGTCCAGTGCATCATCATATGATCACCCATCTATATGAATGGACATCTCCAAGCCCTTGCCAATGAAACATGGCGTTTACATCATAGATGCTAGTATCAAGCTCATGTTAGAGTAGGTGCCCGTCGATCCAAGTGTTGGCCGATGGATCATGTTGAAACTCCATGTATAAAAAATCTTTATTTTAATAATATTTGAAATTATTGCTATGACACATCTTTATCTGTATACCCATGCTTGTTGCATAGATAAAGTCCTTGAATATACAAATAGTAGAAAGAATATGAGATGCTCATATGATGAGTATCATGAAACTCATATTTGGAATACTGTATATTCTAAACAGTTCCTAGTCGATTCAGCCGCCATTAAAAAGGATAAAAGGCCGCTTGAGTTTGAGACGAGTATCTGCGATATGAGTACCATATTTCATTGGTAGGGGATATTGTGATGTCCAAGCATGCAGATAGGTGCTCCTTGTAGAGTGCACCATAAAGGACTTTCCAAGTGTTCTCACTTATCGAGTGGAAACGTCCTAGTTTATGATTGTACACCATCAGTCCTTATGACCCGGGACAACATTGAGACTCTATATGCTTGCATTGCACTTTGACTTGTTTACCGACTCTGATAGGGTCATCAGGTGGCAAGGTTGGATGTTTTGCCGAAACATATAGGAGTCGATGCATTATAGTCGGGGATTCACCACTTACCTTCGGGTATGGATATCATATGTGATCTCATGTGTATGTATTTCGAAATCTCTGATCAGAGTGTTGGTGGTAATTAAAAAAGGGGTTTCTTTGATTACACCATCGATGCAACTACGACATGACACATAGTATCGATTCTTTGTCAGTTCTCGATATACCAATAGTTGTTGAATCGGTCGGGATATATGAAATGAAGGGACCGTACTGTACGCTAACCATAATTGAATGGTTTTTGCAGGCACTATCATTTGATACCTAGGGAATCATGTAAGCGATGCTGCTAGGCGTTTAACATGATTGGTTGGGTACTATCAGACTTGAGTTCTGACGTTCTTATTATCAAAGAGTTGATATACAAGAATTGAGCAACTGGGGTATGCTCATATAAGGACATGTTTAATCTTGAATCACATAGAGATGTGAACCCACTGCTAGTTGTATCAATGAACCATTGAGGGTCACACAAGTACTAACTTTCTAGATCCCGTTGAGAAGTAAAAATAGTTCAATGTGTTGAAAGGTTTATAAAATAGTTTATAAGTACAAAGAAAAATTGAAGTATGACTTCTCTTTTTAATTTCTGGAAGTGTTCGGAAATTAAAAGTTGGCTCAAATAAATAGAATATTTGAAAATTGAGATTTTCATAAACATTGTTATGGACTAAATTAAATTAATTCAAGTTTTGAATTAATGAAACACTGGTGGACCTAGTAGAGTCCAAATAATTAAATTAATTCAAGTGTTGAATTAATTAAATAATATTGGGTCTTAAAGAACCCAATTGGAAATAATTATTCAACTAGTGTGTTTGATTAAATTCAAGTAAAGATTTAACTGATCTCAAATGTGTTAGAGATTTATAAATAAAAGTCAAAGGGCTTTGTAAATGTTACAAGCCCAAATAATATGCATGAGGAGATGAAGAGTTGGGAGACAACTTTTTCAATAAACAAGGCATGTGTCTCACATGCACTTTAACTTTTTCAAGAACCAAGAAAAGTCTTCCAACACTTTTCTCTCCCTCGTAGTGGCCGAAACCTCACACTCCATATTCTCTCAATATTTTCTTCTTCTTTTGTTGGAAAAAGGATACTCTTCTCAAAGAAAAATGCTTTATTTTTCTAGTATAAAATTAGAATGTATCTTCCTTGTAAGTGGTGGACCTAATTTGAAGGAAATAGTCCATTTGAACGAGGAGTGCTGTAGGAAGCTTGTAGATTTGTCTACCATTGAAGAGCTAAGTTGTTTAACAACTTAGTTGGAGCCATCATCAATCTTTGAGATTGATAGGTAAAATACTTAAACACACTATGAATGCCATTTTTGTGATTTCTACACAATATATGTAGGGGTGCTCGGTTTTTCTTGTAAAAATTTTGTTTTGAAACTTCTGTTGCGTATCCGGGCACCGTAACCGATCTGCTTTCAAGTGGTATCATGAGCTAATGTTACTATTTTGTGTAGCAAATACAAGATATTATATTGAGAACTTATTTCTAACGGCATGAGAAATTCATCGAAACAAATCGAGGTCGGTTTTGGGAGGATTTCGGGCAGCATGTTGCTGCCCGAACCCCCCCTAAAAAAATAAAATAAAATTTGTGTGCATGTTGGCCGAAATCCGGCGACGAAGCTCCGGCAACGGCGATGATGACTAGGATTTCCAAAAGTGTTTTGGAATATCAAATTGTCATGAGCCTTGAGTTGTTGGACCATTAGATGGCTAACATAATTTGTGAATTTAAATGGACCAAAATGTTTTTGGTGAAAAATGTCTTATTGGGCCCTTGAGTTTAAATCCACAAAATTTGTATATATTTTGTCATAAAATAAATAATTGAAATTGGACTTTAATTATTTATAGTAAATTGTGATTTACAAAAAATTTGGTTATAAATAAATTAATTAGAAAGTAAACAAATGAGTTTGTTTATTTTGTTGATTTAGTTTATAATCATGGGGATTAGTGATTGGATCAAGATATATAATATTGGATCAACTGATTATTGTGATAATTAATTGATGGTGTATGATATGTGATATTATGCATGAAAGATGATCAAAAGCCTAAGCCCAATTTGCTAGGTGTATGCTAGGATATTTTGTGTTGAATGTTTGTAATAATTATCAATTTATAAGTGGGCTTGGTTTATAACCCGTTCTCACCCCATGAGATGTATCCCTATTTACCATGGATATTTATTTGTAAATATTAGTATAGTGGAAGATCAAGATTGAAAGATGGTGGGTCTTGATGATTATGAAGATTGAAGACAGGTAAATATTGGAGGTTTATGTAATTGTGCATTTGCATCCCATGGATTCCCTAGGATTGGACCTAGGCCCGTGTTCGGCTCACATGGGCCATTAGTTTTTGGGACGATTGATCATCCTTGTTTAGTTTACTGTTTATAATATATGCATGAATCTGGCAAACATACGATCAAACATGGCGAGCTTTTAAACAAAATTAATGATGAGACCTTTCAAAATTAAAAACCCTCATTTTGAATAAGATTCAAAATTAATATCAAGTCTGAAAAAGGAAATTATAAAGGTGTTTAAAATTTAAATGTCTTCCATCGACAATTGGTGCATGATGAACGCTACCCGTGCTCGGGGCTGGGCTCATATTATTGGGGGAGCCCTGGACACCGGAAAGCTGTGACATCCATTGACATGGCGATGTGAACTACATGGAACTCCCATGATTTTGGCTCATATTATTGAGGGAACTCATGGCAACCGTCCATTAAGGTTCAAGCTCGATGGGTAAGGCTTGACATGTAAAAATGAACAATGTCATATTATTGGGTCCTAATCAAACGTGAGACAAAAGTTTACGTAAAGGTTTGCATGGAGATGCAATTGGAAACTACCTTTTAGGAATTATGATTGGCCGATATTATTTGGGATCATATTTTTCTAATTGGACCTTACGTACCTACTGAAAAAATGAGTTTCCCGTTTTCACTAGAGGGTAGTGAAAAATGTCAAAATAGTGGGAGCGAAAATTTATGAAGTAAAAGTCCATACTTTATATCTTACTAAATATTTTAAAATAATCATTAACATTTATCTGTTTTATTTTTCAGTACAAATTTTGACAATGTCTTCGATTCGCAATCCGTTATCTGCAATACTCGACAAACACATTTTAACTGGATCTAATTACCTCAATTGGCTAAGAAATCTGGAAATCGTCTTGAATTCAGAAAGGATAGCATACACACTTACTGAGTCGCCCCCTATTGAGGCTCCGACTAGCTGCACTCTTGAGGAATTGCAGAATTACAAGGATTGGTGTGACCATGACTTGCGAGCTAAGTGTTATATACAGGATTCTATGAATGATGAGCTACAGAGGCGTTTTGAGGATGAAAAGAGTGTTGCTGACATTCATTTGCATCTCAAAAAGCTCTTTGGTAAGCAGACTTGACCTCTTAGGCATGCTACCGTCAAGGAGCTGATCAATTTACGCATGCAAGATGGGGCCTCGATCCATGAGCGTGGCCTAAAGATGATTGGGCTTGTGGACAAGCTTGTTGGCATGGATCTTACGTTGTCTTCGGAGTTGACCACCGACGTGTTGCTCTTGTCACTGCCTAGCTCATTTGATCCTTTTGTGGTGAATTTAAACATGAACAAGCTAGAGCCTACCCATGAGGAGTTGGTGAACATGCTTGTTAAGTTTGAGTCCACCACCAAGAAAGAGAAGCCGGTTCTTTATGTGGATTCTTCGTCTGGTACGAAGACTGGTCCACATGGGAAGGGAAAGAAGCGTTCTTTCCAACGTCCCAAGAAGAACGTGCCCTTGAAGAGGTAATCTTCGAGTCCCGCTGTGGCAGCCACACAAGTTAAGGCTGACAAGAATACTGATATCTGTCATCACTGCAAGAAGCCTAGACATTGGAGACGTAACTGCAGAGAATTTCTTGCCCATAAAGGTTCTGAAAATGGTATGTTATACTTTGAAGTAAACATTTCAATTAACTCTACTTCTTGGGTATTAGATAGCGGCTGTTGCTCACATCTATGTAATGATTTACAGGTGATGGGAAGAAGTAGGAGACATAGGGAAGGTGAGATCTTCTTGAGGATGGGCAATGGAGCAAGAGTTGCTGCCAAGGCCGTAGGAGATGTTTACTTATTATTGAACAATGATTTTAAGTTAATTTTGAGAGATGTTTTGTTTGTACCAGAGTTGGTGAAAAACATTGTTTCCATTTCTATGCTTGATAAAGATGGATATTATTGTTTATTTAGTAAAGGTGTTTGCAATATTTACAAGAATGAATGTTTGATTGGTACGGGAGAACTTGAAAACGATCTCTACAACTTAAAATTGAAAGATATTCCACTAAACAATGTCCAAGCAATAACAACAACAAACAAGCGAAAACAAGATACTCTAAATTCGGCACAATTATGGCATGCTCGATTAGGACATATTTTCCTAAGAAGGATGAACAAGCTAGTGAGAGTAGGCATGTTTGATATGTCTGATATTAATTCTCTCACGACTTGTGAATCATGTCTAAAAGAAAAGATGACCAAAATTTCCTTTAAGGGCCACGTGGAGCGAGCCAAAAGATTATTGGATTTGATCCATACTGATGTGTGCAGTCCACTTAGCATCACCACTAAGCTTGGACATACCTACTTCATCACCTTTACCGATGACTTTTCGAGGTATGGGTATGTGAATTTGACGAAATACAAATCTGAATCATTTGAAAGGTTCAAAGAATTCAGGAATGAAGTAGAGAAACAACTTGGACGAAGCATCAAGTCACTATGATTGGATCGAGGTGATGAGCACTTGAGTGCCGAGTTCCAAAAGTATCGTTGGGAGAATGAGATTCTCTCGCAGTGGACTCCGCCTGCTACACCGTAGTTGAATGGTGTTTCGGAGCGTCGTAATCGGACTTTGATTGACATGGTTCGATCTATGATGGGGTTCATAGAGTTGCCGCCATCCTTTTGGGGATATGCGCTTGAGACAGCGGCACTGTTGTTGAACAATATCCATTCAAATGCAGTTGATAAGACACCATATGAGATATGGATGGGTAAGCCTCCCAAATATTCTTATCTTAGAATATGGGGATGCTCTGCTTATGTGAAGCAGGCAATATGAGATAAATTGGATAGTCGATCCATTTTATGTTACTTTGTGTGATATCCAAGGAATTCAGTTGGATACTATTTCTACCATCTTCAAGAAACAAAGGTGTTTGTTTCTAGGAATGCAACCTTTTTAGAAAAATAATTTCTATTAGGTAGAAAAGGAGAGATGATAGAACTCGAAGAGGTTCAAGAGACACCCACAATTGAAGAACCCACACCCGAAGAGCCAAGAGAGGAGATCCTAGAAGATCCGAGAGAGTCTCGAGACCACCTACGAGGTTTGGTCCGCTTCTTTAAGAGGGCCATGATGAGCCTAACCATGGATGTGATCCATTAAACTTCAAGGAAGCGTTATCTGATGCCGATTCATCCAATTGGCTTGAAGCAATAGAATCTGAGATGAATTCCATGCATTCGAACCAAGTGTGGAATCTTGTGGATCCACTTGAGGGAACTGTTCTCATAGGATGTAAATAGATTTACAAGAGGAAACTTGAGGCGGATGGGAATATATTGACCTTCAAAGAGCGATTGGTAGCAAAAAGATATACTCAAAGACAAGGAGTTGACTTTGAGTTAACCTTTTCTCCGATTGCAGTGTTCAAGTCTATAAGGATATTGCTAGTCATAGCTGCATGGTATGACTATGAGATATGACAGATGGATGTCAGGAAGAGATTTACCTGTTTCAAACTGAAGGGTTTACATCTATCGGAAGTGAGCATATGGTATGCAAACTTCAGAGATCTATTTATGGTCTAAAGCAGGCATCTAGGAGTTGGAACCTCAGATTCGATAGTACAATCAAAGAGTTTGGTATTACTAAGAATCCTGAGGAGCCCTGTGTGTATAAGAAGGTCAGTGGGAGTGCTGTGACATTCCTGGTGCTTTATGTTGATGACATTATACTCATTGAGAATGATATAGGGATGTTGCAATCAACTAAAATATGGTTAGCGAGTTAGTTCTCAATGCAAGACTTGGGTGAAACAACTTTTGTATTGGGAATACAGATCTATAGAGATAGATCAAGAAAATTGCTTGGTCTCACCCAGTCCACATACATTGACACCATCGTTAAGAGGTTCTCGATGGAGGAGTCCAAGAGACGACATCTACCAATGTGTCATGGCATGTCCCTATCCAAGTCTATGTCTCCCAAGACTGATGCAGAGATAACAGCGATGACAAACATTCCTTATGCATCTGCAATTGGTAGTATCATGTATGAGATGATATCTACACGTCCTGACATGGCTTTTGCACTAAGTGTAATGAGTAGATATTAATCGAACTCTGGTCTTCCACACTGGAAAGCTGTGAAAGACATCCTCAAGTATTTGAGAATGACCAATAAGTTGTTCTTAGTCTATGAGGGCGGAGAACTGAAATTGGAAGGCTATGCCGACTCTAGCTTCCAAAGCGATAACGATGATTCAAATTCAACCTCTAAGTTCGTATTCATGCTCAATGGTGCTGCTGTCTCTTGGAAGAGTTCCAAGCAAGACAGTACTGTGGATTCCACCACTGTGGTCGAATACATTACTGCATCAGCAGCAGCAAAGGAGGCTGTTTGGTCAAGGAATTTCGTCCAAGAGTTGGGCGTCATTCCTAATGTAGTTGCTCCAGTCCCGGTGTTTTGTGACAACTCGAGAGCCATTGCTCAGGCGAAGGAGCCAAGGTCTCATCAGAAATCCAAACATGTATTGAGAAAGTATCACATCCTCCGAGAGATTGTGGAAAGAGAAGAAGTGTCGATTGACAAAATCGGCTCCGCAGATAGTGTTGCTGATCCACTAACTAAGCCTTTACTTGGACCATTATTCGAGAAGCATCGCGAATCGATGGGTTTGAAGCATATGGGTAGTTGGCTCTAGTGCAAGTTGGAGATTGTTAGAGTAGGTGCCCGTCGAGCCAAGTTTTTGCCAAGGAATCATGTTGAAATTCTATGTATAAACAATTTTTATTTTATTAATATTTGAAATTATTGTTATGACACATCTTTATCTGTATACCCATGCTTGTTTCATAGATAAAGTCCTTGACTATACAAATAGTAGAAGGAATATGAGATGCTCATATGATGAGTATCATGAAATTCATATTTAGAATACTGTATATTCTAAACAGCTCCTAGTCGATTCGGCCGCAATTAAGAAGGATAAAAGGCCGCTTGAGTTTGAGACGAGTATCTGCAATTTGAGTACCATGGTTCATTGGTAGGGGACATTGTGATATCCGAGCATGCAGATAGGTGCTCATTTTAGAGTGCACTGAACAACCATCCATAAAGGACTTTCCAAGTGGTTCTCACTTATCGAGTGGAAACGTCCTAGTTTATGGTTGTATACCATTAGTCCTTATGACCCGGGACAACATTGAGACTCTATATGCTAGCATTGAACTTTGACTTGTTTACTGACTCTCATAAGGTCATCAGGTGGCAAGGTTGGGTGTTTTGTCGAAACATATAGGAGTCGATGCATTGTAGTCGAGGATTCACCACTTACCTTCGGGTATAGATATCCTATGTGATCTCATGTGTATGTAGTTTGAAATCTCTGATCAGGGTGTTGGTGGTAATTAAGAAAGTGATTTCTTATATTACATCATGGATGCAACTACGACATGAAACATATTATCGATTCTTTGACAGCTCTCGATATACCAATAGTTGTCGAATCGGTCTGGATATATGAGATGAAAGGATCGTTGTAGTGCCCAAATTTAGTACACGTATAACCCATGCATTATTTAAATTGTTAAATATTTTATTTAAGTTAAAATGATGTTAGTGATGCATGATTTATTTAAATTGCATTATTTTAATGTTTATGTGATGCACGTTGAAATGTTTTTCAAGTTTCATATTTCAGGCGATTTTTCTAAGCGGGATCGAGGAATAGAGACCGATGACGAGTTTGGCAATTTTTAAAATGTGGTATTTTATTTTTAAGTTGAGGACGGGGCATTTTAAAGGATTTACTAAGCTTTAGTATTTTTAAATAAGCCTTAATTGTTTATCTACTGACTTTAGAATTTTAAAATTAGCATTCTGTATCTTATTTTACTAATTAGTAAATTTTGTAAAATTATTGTGTATTTTTACTTCAATTAGGGGAATTGCTAAGTTAGTGTTTGATTAAATTTTAATTGGTGTCTAGTTATTTAATTAAGCAATAATTTCCCTAATTTAACTACACCACTCACGCACACACACACTTTTACACACATTAATTCATGCCTACACACACACCCCATCTCCCTTGCACTTTCATTATTATTTTTGAGATCAAAAACCTAGGGTTCTAAATTTCAGAGTAGCCGCCCCTATCCCCTTTAATTTCCAGCACCTTTTCGTTGGTTTCCTTGAAGGATTTTAGCGCCACGTTCGTCCCGGATCAATCCTCACGCCATCTCCGCTTCGGTATCGTCGTTCGGTATTTCAAATCATCAAAAGGCACGTATATTTTGTTATTTCTGCATCGATCTCGTCATATTATGCGTTGTGTTGTTATTTATGCGTAAAAATACATGTGTGATGCGTAGAAGTTTGAGCAATTATGTTTAGAACACTTTTAAAACCATTTTAGATCTAAAATTTTTGATTTTTGTTGTCTTTTAAATACTGCGATTTTTCAGTCGCGTTTTTTAGAAACCTTTCAACACAACAATTGTAGAACATTTTGATACCTTCGATTTGACAGTAAATTCGAATTATTTGGATAAAAATTAAGTGAGTTATGATCATTTACGTGGGACTGCTCAAACTGCGTTTTTCAGAAAAATTATGTATTGATGCGTTCTTGAAGTTTTAATGTTGCAGGCTTCGTTGGGGATCGATGGGTGATTGTTGCTGCATATAGGTATAATGGTAATGATGTTGGGAGCATTATTGAGGTTTCGTTTCATGTCGATAGGCACTGGGATTAATTAGAAGTCGTAGGAAACAATTTGATGTCATTTGCCGTATTTTTTTGTCGTCTGTGTCGTAGGGTGAACGTCGTTGCTTTGGGGCGTTTGTACGAGTATGATTCAATGTTATGGAATACTAGGATGGGTATCGGGGCGTCGATTTATGGTCTATATAATCGAGTCTAGGATAATAAGCTTGGCATGTAAAGAATTTTTGTGAGTTTGCGACCAACAAGGGTACACGGACCCGGATGCGGACCCTGGCACGGGGTTCGTGTCTTTGTTTCTTCTTGACTGTCCTTTTGCGAGCTGACACGGACTCCCACACGGACCAGGGCTCTGGGTCTGTGCCTTTAATTCTTTTCGTGTCAAATTTGTGAGGCTACCCGGACCCCCGCACGGGGTCCGTGTCCTTCCCTCTTTTTGGTAGCTCTTTTAGCGAACCTACACAGACCTGTAGCCGGACCTAGGCACGGGGTCCGTGTAGCACCTGTTTTGGGAAAAACTTTATTGTGCTCTTGGGTTTTCATATCATGGTTCAACGCAATGATTATATGAGGTCAAGTCCCGAGTGATTTAGAATATCTTAAGTTATTTATTTAATTCGGTGGTGAGCACGAATACCTACGTCTAAGTTATGCAAGTTAAGCATTTGAATTCATGTTAGTATGTGCAGCAACGGCCCCAAACGAAATCCAACGAACCCCTCAACGCCAAGTAAGTATGTTGACGTGCAAGAAAATATATTTTTCAAGTTTTTGAGGTATGCTAAATGTCTTGTGACCAATTTATGTATGGGGTTGGAAAGCGTTAAATCATTAACGGGGACCAACCCACCCCATTAAAGCATGAACGAGTTTAGATCAGGATTGGAAAGCGTTAAAGCATGAACGAGTACCAATCCACCCGTTAAAGCATGAACGGGGATCTCATGTATGTGGCAGTGGGTTCGCCCCTGTCAGCCCAGTACTGTGGTTTAGTCTGATCAGGTTATTTATGTTATGGGTCACTTGCTTTGAAACATGCCTCTACGCAAAATTATGAAGTTCATGTATGTTCAAGTATGTACAAGTATGCAAGCATGTTTATGAAAAGTTTAACGTTATGGCACGTCTAAGTTATGTATGTATGTTCATGTTTAGTGTGAGTTCAAGTTTCAAGTATGTACGTTCTATTTTAAAGTGCATGTGGTTTTATTACGTATTATTCGTTATTCCCAGTTTATACGTGTTGAGTCTTTAGGCTCACTAGACTTGATCGATGCAGGTGAGGATGTTTATGAGGAGGCTGGAGGTGGGGACCAAGGAACAAGCTTGAACTGAGCGGGAGGCTAAACCCGAGGACCGCCATGTTTTAAGTTTTATGAAAACATTCAATACTTTTGGCAAACTTTAAATTTCAAATCTTTTGTTGCCACAACTTGTGAGACGTACAGTTTATCTCTTCTATCGAATCTTGAATGTTCACGTTTCAATTAAGAAAATTTTAAATTTTCCGCAAATTTTTAAGTAGTAAAGGTACGGTACGTTACAGTTGGTATCAGAGCGGTGTTCTTGTAAAGGGTTATGCCTAGTGCCAGTCGCAAGAAGGTCACGAAGTCACACCTCAAGTTTGTAACTTTTAAGGTTTCAAATTTATGTTATGTAATAAGCATTAAGTTCTGATTTCAGCATGTGCATATTTTAAAGTTCAAGTACGTGCATCTTATGTGTCTATATCATGTTCACGCATGTGGGGTTTACGTGTTGTGTAAATTATTGGACCAGTATGCCTCCTAGACGTGTGATCGACCGTGAAGCAAGGGATGAGGATAGAGAGGCTCGAGAGGAGAGGAGAGACGCTCCTCCTCCTCCACCTCCGGACATGCAGGCACAGATGCTTGCAGGTATGACACAGTTCCTCGCACAATTTGCGAGGAACCAGACTGCAGTAGACGCAGGGGAGAGGCCCAGACCGGAGGCGGTGTATGAAATATTCAGAAAGATGAATCCGAAGGAGTTTTTGGGTACCACTGACCCGATGATAGCGGAGGGATGGATTAAGTCCATCGAAGTAATCTTTGATTTTATGGAACTGACCGATGCAGATAGGGTCAGGTGTGCCACGTTCTTTCTGACAGGGGACGCTAGATTATGGTGGGAGAGTGCGTCAGTGGCAGTCAATCTGCAAGTGTTGCCTTGGAATGGATTCAAAGAGGTTTTCTACTCAAAGTACTTCACTGAGGAAGTACGCTCTCGCCTAACCAGAGAGTTCATGACATTGCGTCAAGGGGATAGCAGCGTGGCGGAGTTCGTGAGGAAGTTCGAGAGGGGGTGTCACTTTGTGCCCCTGATAGCTAATGATGCCCAGGGGAAGCTGAGGCATTTCATGGGTGGATTGCGGCCGATCTTGCGCCGTGATGTGAGAGTAGCTGTTCCTACGACCTATGCAGTTGCCGTGTCCAGGGCTTTGGCGGCAGAGCAGGATTAGAGGGATATCGAGGCCGATCGGCAGGGCAAGAGGCCCTATCAGGCTCCACAGCAACAGCAACAACGACCTCAGTTTAAGAGGCCGTTCCAGGGGCCGCCAGGGAAGAAGCCATATCAGGGACCGCCAAAGGGCAAGGGTCCAATTCAACAGCAGAAAGCTCCTTAGAGGCCGGGAGAGTACCCGGTGTGCCCGAAATGCAACCGCCAGCATCCTGGACAGTGTTTGTATGGGTCAGGCAAGTGTTTCAAATGTGGGGCCAGTGACCACATGCTGAAATAGTGCCCACAGTGGAAGCAACCAACTCAGGGCAGAGTATTCGCCATGCATGCACAAGAGGCGAACCCAGACACGACACTTTTGACTGGTAACTTATTTAATTCGGCACAGTACTAAATTTTTGCTTTGCGTGTTGGAATTATATTTGGGATTATAAGTGTGCTAGAAAAAAATTTTTTGAGTGACTTGGGATATTAATTTCTACTATGCTTGAGATTAATGTTAGAAATTTTGGGGATATAAGTTTTGTGTTGTGCTAACGTCTCTCAGGAAATATTTTCATTAAGAGAATAGCTACTCAGGCCCTGATAGACTCCGGGGCCACCCATTCATTTATCTCGGAAACCTTCGCTAGTCACTTGGATATCAAGACCGTTGGACAAGATGTGAGTTATTCAGTAACTGTCCCATCAGGGGAAGAAATATCAGCTACTAGCGTGGTCAGAGACATCGATCTCGAGCTGCAGGGCCACTTAGTGTATGCAGACTTGATAGTGTTGCCAATGACGGAATTCGATATTATTTCAGGAATGAACTGGCTGACGAAGAATAGGGTCTTGATTGACTTCCAAAAGAGATCAGTGCTAGTAAGACCTTTGGGTATGGAGCAGTTTCTCTTCGAGCCAGCTAGATGGAGGAGTTTCCCTCGCATGATCTCTTGCATGCAGGCGCGGAAACTTATTTTCAAGGGGTGTCAGGCTTTCTTGGCCAGCATCATTTCAACACCTGACATACCCACTTCGTCAATATCGGATGTGCCAGTAGTCAGAGACTTCCCAGACGTCTTTCCTGACGACGTCACAGGTCTTCCACCAGAGAGAGAGGTGGAGTTTTCGATTGATCTCATGCCAGGAACAGTGCCAATCTCTAAGGCACCGTACCGATTAGCTCTAGCTGAGATGTTAGAACTCAAGCAGCAGATTCAGGAGCTTCTTGACAAGGAATTCATCCGTCCCAGTTTCTCGCCGTGGGGCGCACCAGTTCTTTTTGTAAAGAAGAAAGATGGGAGCATGAGACTGTACATCGATTACAGGGGGCTGAACAAGGTAACGATCAAGAATAAATACCTGCTTCCAAGGATCGAGGACTTGTTTGACCAGTTTCAGGGAGCTACTGTGTTCTCTAAGATAGATCTTCGATCAGGGTATCATTAGCTGAAGGTGAAAGACGCAGATGTTCACAAGACGGCCTTCAGAACCAGATATGGGCATTACGAGTTCTTAGTGATGCAGTTTGGGCTGACGAATGCTCCAGCTATTTTCATGGACCTCATGAACCGAGTATTCCAGCCCTACTTGGACCAATTCGTCATAGTGTTCATTGACAAGATTCTTATTTACTCGAAGAGTCATGAGGAGCACAGTCGACACTTGAAGACAGTTTTGCAGACCTTGCAGAGTCGCAAGTTATTTGCGAAGTTCAGTAAGTGTGAATTCTGGTTGGAAAAGGTAGCGTTTTTAGGCCAAATAGTGTCTAGTAGTGGAATTGAGGTGGATCCAGCGAAGGTGGCAGCCGTTAAGGAATGAGTTGAACCGAAGAACGCTTCAGAGATCCGCAGTTTTCTGGGTTTAGCCGGTTACTACCGTAAGTTCATTCAGGGGTTTTCTTCGATAGCAGTGCCTCTCACTTCACTGACCAAGAAGAATGCTAAATTCGTTTGGAGCGATGAATGTCAGAAGAGCTTTGATACTTTGAAGCAAGCTCTTATTTCAGCGCCAGTGTTAGCCATGCCAACAGGGCAAGGGAATTTTGTGCTATACCTCGATGCATCTAAGCTTGGGTTAGGCGCAGTGTTGATGCAGCATGGTCGGGTGATAGCTTATGCTTCCAGACAGTTGTAGGTACATGAGAAGAATTATCCGACTCACGGTCTGAAATTAGCCGCTGTCGTCTTTGCGTTGAAGATTTGAAGACACTACTTGTATGGCGAGAGGTGTCAGATATTCATTGATCACAAGAGTCTTAAATAGTTCTTCACATAGAAAGAACTGAACATAAGCCAGAGACGGTGGCTGGAGTTAGTAAAAGACTACGACTGTGAAATTAGCTACCATCTGGGGAAAGCTAATGTAGTGGCAGACGCCTTGAGCCGGAAAGTCGCATTTGTAGCTCAGTTGTCAGTACAGAGATCTCTTCAGTCAGAGATTCAAAGGTTCGGTTTAGAAGTTTATCGCAAGGGCAGAGCTCCCAGGTTGTCTAATCTGACAGTCCAATCTTCCTTGCTTGACCGTATTCATACAGGTCAGCCTTCAGATGAGCAGTTACAGAAATGGAGGCTGAAGGATGAAGCCAAGGGCAGTGCTCTCTACACAATGTCAGATGGTATTGTGAGATACAGAGGCAGAATGTGGGTGCCTAGCGTTGATTCGATCAGAGAGGATATTCTGACAGAGGCACACGTATCTCCGTATTCCATTCACTCAGGATGCACCAAAATGTACAAAGACTTGCAAGTTTTGTATTGGTGGCCAGGGATGAAGCGAGACATCCGCAGATTCGTATCTGAATGCCTCACTTGTCAACAGGTGAAGGCATAACATCAGAGGCCAGCAGGAATACTTAAGCCACTCCCTATCCCAGAGTGGAAATGAGAATATTACACTGGACTTTGTGGTTGGTTTGCCGAGGTCAGTCAGAGGATCAAATTCTATTTGGGTTATAGTGGACCGACTCACCAAGTCAGCATATTTCTTACCAGTAAAGACGACTTTTTCCATTACGCAGTATGCGGAGCTTTATATCAAGGAGATAGTTCGATTGCATGGGATCCCAGTTTCAATCGTGTCTGACAGGGACCCGAGATTCACATCGTCCTTTTGTAAGAGCTTACATGCATCCATGGGGATGAAGTTACTTTTCAGTACCGCTTTTCACCCGCAGACAGATGGCCAATCTGAGCGAGTGATTCAGATTTTGGAGGATTTGTTGCGAGCCTGCATGATCGATTTCCATGGAACTTGGGAATCAAAGCTACCTCTAGTAGAGTTTACCTACAACAACAGTTTTCAATCATCCATAGGTATGGCTCCCTACGAGGCATTGTATGGAAGGCAGTGCAGATCGCCGATTCATTGGGATGAAGTTGGGATGAAGTCGGTGAAAGAGCAGAACTTGGTCCAGAGATAGTTCAGCAGACCGCAGATGTGGTGGTCAAGATCCGAGACAGGATGAAGACCACCCAAAGTCGCCAAAAGAGTTATGCTGATAAGAGAAGGAGAGATCTCGAGTTTGCAGTAGTTGATCACGTTTTTGTAAAGATAGCACCCATGAAGGGTGTTATGAGATTTGGGAAAAGAGGCAAACTGAGTCCGAGGTTTATTGGACCTTTCGAGATTCTTGACAGAGTTGGGACACTAGCTTACCGTGTTGCCCTTCCGCCGAATCTGGCCGGGATGCACAAAGTGTTCCATGTCTCAATGTTGAGGAAGTACCTAGCTAACCCTTCGCATGTTCTGAGTTATGAGCCGTTGCAGTTGGCTCCAGACCTGTCTTATGAGGAAAGACCCGTCCAAATCCTAGACAGACAGGAGCGCAGACTTCGGAACAAGGTGACCAAGCTGGTCAAAGTTAGGTGGCTAAATCAATCCGTGGAGGAAGCCACTTGGGAGTCAGAAGCGGATATGAGGAACCGCTACCCGGAGTTGTTCGGTAAGATTTAATTTCGAGGACGAAATTTTTATAAGTGGGGGAGGAACTATAGTGCCCAAATTCAGTACACGTATAATCCATGCATTATTTAAATTGTTAAATATTTTATTTAAGTTTAAAGTGATGTTAGTGATGCATGATTTATTAAAATTGCATTATTTTAATGTTTATGTGATGCACGTTGAAATATTTTTTAAGTTTCATATTTCAGGCGATTATTCGAGGCGGGATCGAGGAATAGAGACCGGTGACGAGTTTGGAAATTTTTAAAATGTGGTATTTTATTTTTAAGTTGAGGACGGGGCATTTTAAAGGATTTACTAAGCTTTAGTATTTTTAAATAAGCCTTAATTATTTATCTAGTGACTTTAGAATTTTAAAATTAGCATTGTGTATCTTATTTTACTAATTAGTAAATTTTGTAAAATTAGTGTGTATTTTTACTTCAATTAGGGGAATTGCTAAGTTAGTGTTTGATTAAATTTTAATTGGTGTCTAATTATTTAATTAAGCAATAATTTCCCTAATTTAACTACACCACTCACGCACACACACACTTTTACACACACTTATTCACGCCTACACACACACCCCATCTCCCTTGCACTTTCATTATTATTTTTGAGAGCAAAAACCTAGGGTTCTAAATTTCAGAGTAGCCGCCCCTATCCCCTTCAATTTCCAGCACCTTTTCGTTGGTTTCCTTCAAGGATTTTAGCGCCACGTTCATCCCGGATCAATCCTCACGCCATCTCCGCTTCGGTATCGTCGTTCGGTATTTCAAATCATCAAAAGGCACGTATATTCTGTTATTTCTGCATCGATCTCGTCATATTATGCGTTGTGTTGTTATTTATGCGTAAAAATACATGTGTGATACGTAGAATTTTGAGCAATTATGTTTAGAACACTTTTGAAACCATTTTAGATCTAAAATTTTTGATTTTGCTGTCTTTTAAATACTGCGATTTTTTGGTCGCGTTTTTTTAGAAAACTTTCAACATGACAATTGTAGAACTTTTTGATACCTTCGATTTGGCAGTAAATTCAAATTATTTGGATAAAAATTGAGTGAGTTATGATCATTTTCGTGGGACTGCTCAAACTGTGTTTTTCAGAAAAATTATGTATTGATGCGTTCTTGAAGTTTTAATGTTGCAGGCTTAAAATGGGTGATTGTTGCTGCATATAGGTATAATGGTAATGATGTTGGGAGCATTATTGAGGTTTCGTTTCATGTCGATAGGCACTGGGATTAATTAGAAGTCGTAGGAAACGATTTGATGTCATTTGCCGTATCTTTGTGTCGTATGTGTCGTAGGGTGAACGTCGTTGCTTTGGGGCCTTTGTACGAGTTTGGTTCGATGTTATGGAATACTAGGATGCGTATCGGGGCGTCGATTTATGGTATGTATAATCGAGTCTAGGATAATAAGCTTGGCATGTACAGAATTTTCGTGAGTTCGCGTCCAACGAGGGTACATGGACCCGGATGCGGACCCTTGCACGGGGTTCGTGTCTTTGTTTCTTCTTGACTGTCCTTTTTGCGAGCTGACACGGACCCCCACACAGACCAGGACACGGGGTCCGTGCCTTTAATTCTTTTCGGTGTCAAATTTGCGAGGCTACCTGGACCCCCACACGGACCCTAGCACGGGGTCCGTGTCCTTCCCTCTTTTCGGTAGGTCTTTTAGCAAACCTACATGGACCCGTAGCCGGACCTGGGCACGGGGTCCGTGTAGCCCCTATTTTGGGAAAAACTTTATTGTGCTCTTGGGTTTTCATATCATGGTTCAAGCAATGATTATATGAGGTCAAGTCCCGAGAGGTTTAGAATGTCTTAAGTTATTTATTTAATTCGGTTGCGAGCACGAATACCAACATCTAAGTTATGCAAGTTAAGCATTTGAATTCATGTTAGTATGTGCAGCAACGGCCCCAAACGAAATCCAACGAACCCCTCAACGCCAAGTAAGTATGTTGACGTGCAAGAAAATATATTTTTCAAGTTTTTGAGGTATTCTAAATGTCTTGTGACCAATTTACGTATGGGGTTGGAAAGCGTTAAATCATGAACGGGGACCAACCCACCTTGTTAAAGCATGAACGGGTTTAGATCAGGATTGGAAAGCGTTAAAGCATGAACGGGGACCAATCCACCCGTTAAAGCATGAACGGGGATCTCATGTATGTGGCAGTGGGTTCGCCTCTGTCAGCCCAGTACTGTGGTTTAGTCTGATCAGGTGATTTATGTTATGGGTCACTTGCTTTGAAACATGCCTCTACGCAAAATTATGAAGTTCATGTATGTTCAAGTATGTACAAGTATGCAAGCATGTTTATGAAAAGTTTCACGTTATGGCACGTCTAAGTTATGTATGTATGTTCATGTTTAGTGTGAGTTCAAGTTTCAAGTATGTACGTTCTATTTTAAAGTGCATGTGGTTTTACTACGTATTATTCGTTACTCCCAGTTTATACGTGTTGAGTTTTTAGACTCATTAGACTTGATCAATGCAGGTGATGATGTTTATGAGGAGGCTGGAGGTGGGGACCTAGGAGCAGGCTACTGAACGGGAGGCTAAACCCGAGGACCGCCATGTTTAAAGTTTTATGAAAACATTCAATACTTTTGGCAAACTTTAAATTTCAAATCTTTTGTTGCCACAACTTGAGAGACGTACAGTTTATCTCTTTTATCGAATCTTGAATGTTCACGTTTCAATTAAGAAAATTTTAATTTTTTTCGCAAATGTTTAAGTAGTAAAGGTACGGTACGTTACAACTATACTCTACGCTAACCATAATAGAATGGTTCTTGCAGACACTATCATTTGATACCTAGGGAATAATGTAAGCGATGCTGCTTGGCGTTTAACATGATTGGTTGGGTACTATCTGACTTGAGTTCTGACGTTCTTATTTTCAAGGAGTTGATATATAATAGTGGAGCAACTGGGGTATGCTCATATAAGAACATGTTTAGTCCTGAATTACATAGAGATGTGAACCCACTGCTAGTTGTATCAATGAACCATTGAGGGTCACACAAGTGCTAACTTTCTAGATCCCGTTGAGAAGTAAAAATAGTTCAATGTGTTGAATGACTTATAAAGGAGTTTACAAGCACAAAGAAAAATAGAAGTATGACTTCTGTTTTAATTTGTGGAAGTGTTCTG
This sequence comes from Primulina tabacum, assembly GCF_025594145.1. Taxonomy (NCBI): domain Eukaryota; kingdom Viridiplantae; phylum Streptophyta; class Magnoliopsida; order Lamiales; family Gesneriaceae; genus Primulina; species Primulina tabacum. The sequence goes on along the minus strand of NC_134562.1, from coordinate 5,035,058 downwards.
AAATTAAAAGTTGGCTCAAATAAATAATATATTTGAAATTTGTGATTTTCATAAACATTGTTATTGACTAAATTAAATTAATTCAAGTGTTGAATTAATGAAACACTAGTGGACCTAGTAGAGTCTAAATAATAAATTAATTCAAGTGTTGAATTAATTAAATAATATTGGGTCTTAAAGAGCCCAATTAGAAATAATTATTCGACTAGTGGGATTGAGTAAATTCAAGTAAAGATTTAATTGATATCAAATGTGTTTGAGATATTTAAATAAAAGTCCATGGCCTTTGTAAATGTTACAAACCCAAATAATATGTATGGGGAGGTGAAGAGTTGGAAGACAATTTTTTCAATAAACAAGGACACATGCACTTTAACTTTTTCAAGAACCAAGAATAGTCTTTCAACCCTTTTCTCTCCCTCATAGTGGTCGAAACCTCACACTCCATATTCTCTCATATTCGCTTCTTCTTTTGTTGGAAAAAGCATACTCTTATCAAAGAAAAATGCTTTAATTTTTCTAGTGCAATTACGAGAGTTGATCTTCCTTGTTAGTGGTGGACCTAATTTGAAGGAAATAATCCATTTGAGCAAGGAGTGCTCTATGAAGCTTGTAGATCATTTGTCTATCATTGAAGAGCTAAGTTGTTCAACAACTTAGTTAGAGCCATCATCAATCTTTGAGATTGATATGTAAAAGACTTAAACACCCTATGTATGTTTGTGTTTTATTTGTATTTGTTACACACTAAGTGAGGGGTGCTTGGATTTTGCTCTCGTAAATTATTTTTCAAACTTCCGTTGCGAATTCCGGGCACCCGTAAACGATTCCCTTTCAGCTCCTGCCACATTTATCCTTATTTTAGGCTGCTGATTCGACTAGGAACCTGTTAAAATGTACGTACACTTCCTTATGAGTTTCATGATTTTACGTTACGAAGTAGACCTTAAGGTACCTAATGTATATTCAAAGATTTTATCTATGTAGCTTGCTTGTGTATACATATGAACCGTAATGCCATAATTGAAAAAAATCATAAAATATTATTTTAATAAATATCGTTTTATACTATAGTCAATAAAAACTCAAGCCATAAGTTGGTTTGCTAGACACCTACTCTAACATATCAGCCATGTTGATACAATGCCGAGACTCTTATTCTTGCTCTTTGAAGCGGAATATAATAACGAATCTTTTTTCTTTAGCGTCTGTCGACATTACAAAGCATATCGAGAAAAGAGAGAAGGTATGGGCGCTTGCGCTTACATTTTCTAGTGGTAAGATCCTACCGTCCGAGCGTGAGCCAGCTGCGAGAAAATCTTTAGTTTCCTAGTTTAGAGTTTTGATTATTTTGGTAATTAGATTTCATATCTTTGAGTAAGTAAACAGCATATGCACGAAATTTTGAAGACAATTCAGATTATAATTAATTTTATACAATAGTTTTGAGTTTTCTCTCAACTTTTTCAAGGCTTTTGCTTTGTAATCAAAATCAAACTTATCAAAGTTTTGATTTGTGGTGTTTGTCGATCGCCCCTCACGCAGATTGTCAAAGACAAGTTCTTTGAAGGTTCGATTGAGTTTCGGTTGTTTCTTTTTCATCGTTTATTACTAAACCACATAGTTTAGGGGTGAAGATCGTGCATTGCTTCAATCAAAATATCGGGGCATCATAACAACGATCCTTGTTCGTTATTGAATTGAGAGCGCGGTTCAAATTTAATCGTGTTTGCTTTTCTTCGTACGAGGATTAATATCAAGTGACTTCTTGTACTATTAACTCATCAAGTCACATAGGATACGTTCATAGTAGGCAAACGTTGAATCCTAGACTAAAAAATATTTGCTCCTACGTATTTCGTAACTACACCCATCCTCGCCACCTTATAGCTCTCAATGAAGTCGGTGAACGGATCAAAGTGCATCATCATATGATCACCCATCTATATGAATGGACATCTCCAAGCCCTTGCCAATGAAACATTACGTTTACATCACAGATGCTAGTATCAAGCTCAAGCGAAATTTATCCTTATTTTAGGCGGCTGATTCGACTAGAAACATGTTTAAAACGTACGTACACTTCCTTATGAGTTTTATGATCTTATGTTACGAAGCAAACCTCATGGTACATGATGTATATTCAAGAATTTTATCTATGCAGCTTGCATGTGTATACATATAAAGCGTAATGCCATAATTGAATATAATCAGAAAATATTATTAAAATAATGATCGTTTTATACTATAGTCAATAAAAACTCAAGCCATAATTTGGCTTGCTGGACACCTACTCTAATATATCAGCCATGTTGGTACCGTGCGGAGACTCTTATTCCTGCTCTTTGAAGTGGAATATAATAAAGAATCTTTTTTCTTTAGCGCCTGTCGACATTACAAAGCATATCGAGAAAAGAGAGAAGGTATGGGCGCTTGCGCTTACATTTTCTAGTGTTTATTGACAAAAATTTATCGAATGGATGAATAGAACTATGCAACATAGAGTTTTTTCAAGGGGCTTTCTTGAATGTTATATACGAAAAATTGACGAAGGATGAAAGAAATTTATGTGGTTATTCGTTCGCCAACTACCTTATGAGGTTAGTTTTCCTCGGAATCCACGAATTAATCTTCTCAAATGGCCATTATTTGGAGCATGGCCTAAATATTTTGGATCAAAATTGGACACAAATTCGCCAAAGATTTGCTGGTCTTGACATTAACGAACAATTACTTACAAAATTTGATGCTCACATGACTGATGTCTTCAATATTGTTAATAACCTCCATCTCATTAAGTAGACATAGAGCACCGCCTGATCAAAATATCTAAGAAATGAAGTGTTGGTTGGGTAATCTAATTTTTTCTGGTTGGTTTGTTTTGGTAATTTAAAATACATACACGAATTTTCGTATATACGTGAGGGGAAAAAATAATCGAAAAAATGGATGTATATATGTGCAAGAAGGAAATAAAAAGCTGAGTAGAGATTCAAGTAGTAAATTACAAGCATAAACACACACACACATATATTTAATAGAACAAAGCTTCTTTTGCACCAAATGCTTAATAAGAGAGGTTTAATGGATTTACTAGGAGTGAGGAAAAATAACGAATTTTCTTATTACCATGCCGAAAAATATCAAATTTTTGATATACCGAAATTTTCGGTAAGGTATGGTACCGATACCTAAATATTCGGCACGTTAACGGTATGAATTTTGAAATTTTCGTTATATACCAAAATAATATATATAAATTTAAAAATATATAATAATTTTAAATAATAAAGTTAAAATTTTAAAATATATAAGGTATTTTTTTGGAATAAAATGATATATATCGATATCATACCATAATAAAAAAAATTAACTTTTATTTGGACTCATCATGTTAGAATAGTCCAAATCAAAGTTCAGTGAAGCAGCTCGACTCATAGTTGAGAATTTAAACTGTTGAGAAGTCTTATCTCTGTCGCCTAACCTTACAGCTAGCTAGATGATTGGATGTTGGGCCTCGACTTGTTAAAAAGCTGTCAGGCTTCAGAAATCACAGGACCTTAGACATTGTTGCAAAGATAGCGGATGAAAAAGTCGCACGTGTTGCGGTTGAAGTTTATTGGTGTTCATTGATGTCTTGGATCTCCAGGCACATGTTGCGGTTGGTGTTTATTGTCTTGATGGATTTGTTTTGTATATATCTTTCCTGGTCTCTTTGACTATCTTCAGGGAGTTGTTTAGTATTAGTGATCACAGGCCTTAGAATTACAAGAGAATGAATTTTTTATATATACTTTCGGGATGACGGTATTTTACAGATACCGTACCGAAACTTCAGCATACGGTATCATAAAATGATACCGGTATTTTCTGTACGGTATACAGTATCCGAAATTTTGGTACTGTACCACCTCTAGGATTTACATCCATATAATATATGTTGTGAATCGTGTTTTCTCGTGCCCAAACACAAAAGAAGTTTTAAAATTTTTATTTTGACGTTCAAAATTATTATTTGAGCAATCGTATGGTTTTAAAGAACAAACATACATAGGATGTTTAAAACTTTTACCTTAGTAAATTATCACTTGGCTCCAACTACGCCGGTATAAGCGAACATATCTCTTGTTGTAAATCTTTCGTACGTTCTTCAAATCTCCTTACTTCAATCTTCGAATCAGGTCCACGGCTAGATTAATTGTTCATCATCCAACTTGCACTAGAAAGTATAGAAGGATTTTACGTAGAGATGGATATGAGGTGGCCGAAAAAAAAAAGAGAGTGGGAGGAGGTGGTTTTTCGAAAATTCTTGGCTTGGAGGCTAAGGTTTTTCGAAAAATATGTGTTGGAATGAATGAATTAACCCTAAACCTAATACACAGCTTAGGGCCTATTAATTAAATACGTAATGGACTTAATCAATTAATTACTTTAATCCAACTACTTTAATTAATTAATTAATCTTTTAAAGTCCAATTAAGATCTTGAATAATATATGTATTGGTCTTGTACTCCTACAAGTCCATTATACATATACTCATTACACATGTTGAATTTAATATTTAAATTATAAATTTAACTGCTTGAATTTATCACATCCAAAATCTAATAGTCATAAATTCAATTCCTTGAATTTATTACTCAATGTTTTCTACAAATTCAACTCCTTGAATTTATTATATCAATATTTTATATAAATTCTGTTGGAACATTTCATGTTCGCAATCTTGATTTTGATGTTAACAAAACTTGTTATTTTGTTTCTAATAATTTACCTAAGTGTGCAGGAAGCTGGAATTGATCAGGCTTCGAACTGATCAGTTAAATGAGTCAAAACTGAAACCATCGAGATGCAAATTGAAAACATCAACTGATCGACTAAACTGAATAAGCTCAACTGATATCTCAAAGAACGGTTCAACTGATTGTCCAGATGACAGGTAGTTCAGCAGAAGACCTTCAGAAGCCCGGCCAGCTGATGAAGAGCTCAAATGATGAAGAACTCAGCTGACCAGTTCAACTGAAAGAATGAAATCAGTTCAACTGACGAGTCAACTGATTTCACCAGCCCAACTGAAGATCAGTTCAGTTGACTAGTTAGAAACATCAATTAGGGACCATTCAGTTGCAGATAAAGATAAGCGTATCTCAGTGAACTCCAGCTACGCACAAAGATACAAATACCTATACAATCAAAGGTACAATAGTGGACGTTGCAGCAAAGATTAAACCCGAGAGATTCCTGAAGGCATGTCAGAAAAGTGAAGACACATATACCAAGGAACGCATTCAAAGATGCAACGATCACATGTGATGAGTCTTGAAGTACGGTCTCAATGCCTCTATATATACACGCTCAAGACCATTATCAAAATAAGAAGAGAGAGCACATACTAGATTGTGTGAAGATAAAAAGAAAGGGCACGCATATCGCATATCAGCTTACAAGAAACAATCAGCCCAGAGGGAACAATTTATCATGTTATCAACTTAGTTTAGAAGCATATTTCCCTCTGTGTGTTAGAACACTTTCGGGTAGTTTTCAGATATCAGTTCTCACACACACACACACACACACACCACCACTCAAATACAGTCTTGCACAACGACAATAAATTTGTGTATGTAGTCTTTCTCACATAGACGTTAAAGAAGTGTTGGCTGGAAGGTGTTGCCTTCAGTCTAGTCTAGAAGTTCAGTTAGGCAGTAGCGTAAGTCCTAACTGAGTGAGTTTGTACAAAGAGTTGTAAAAATCAAAGTCTTCTAGTGAATCCTACCCGGGGGTAGAATGGTTGAGGTATGAGCAGTTGAAATCTCTGAACATCCATAAACATATCTTGTATATTTTTCTGATTACTGTTGTTTTCAAACTCTTTGGATCAGTTAGAGTATTCGTCAATTCAGTTGTCACGATAACTGAACTGATGAATGCAAAAACTAATATACCTTTTTTCAGTTATTCAATTACACATGATATGCAACTTATATCAGTGTTTCTTAACGAAAGATTATTTCGAGTCTTTTCTGCTTGGTTTTAACTCCAAACTCGATATAATTCATCGGTGTATAAATTCTTAGAACACGAGTTATTGCAGCTCTTGGAGAATATTTTGTTAGAAGCACCTCAAAGTGCTCTGCAAACGATCCTTCAAATTCAACTCTTGAATTTATTATCTCAACGGGGACAAAATAATCCAGTACTATTGTGACCCTCAATGGTGTAGGGATACAACTAGCCATTGGTTCACAACTCTTTGTGATTTAGGACATAATCTTTTATTCGGGCTTACCTTAATTTGCCTCATTCCATGTATCAATAACTGATCATGAGAATGTCAGAATTCATATTTCTGATTAAACCCATCGAATCATGGTAAGAGTGTCTAGTAGCATCTCCCCATGATCCCTAGGTATCACTGATAGTGCCTGCAAGAATCAGTCGGTTATGATTAACGTACAATACGTTCCCTTCAACTCATATATCCCGATCGAATATGCAATCATTGGTTCATCGAGGGTTGCATAAGAAATCGATAATTATGTGACACATATTTGAGAATAAATAGTGGCATCGCATGTACAATTGGAAAACTCATTCTTTAACGTACATTTCATACTCTGGCCAGAGATTCCTTGCACTTTTATTTCATCAGATCACACAGGATATCCACACCGTAGGTGAGCAGTGAATTCCCGACTACAATGCACTTGCTCCTATATGCGTCGCAATTGTACCCAATCTCGCGACCTGATGATCCTCCCGGAGTCGGTAAACGAGTCAAAGCATAATCCTAGCATATAGAGCCTCAGTGTTGTCCCGGGTCGTAAGGACTAATAGTGTACAATCATAACCACAGACTTATCCTCTCGATGAATGATAACCACTTGGAAAGTCCAAGGGAGGGCAGTTCGGTATAATCATCATATGGCTATCCATCTGCATGTTTGGACATCTCTATGCTCTTACCAAGAAACGCGGTCACAACATCACAGATACTAGTCTCGAGCTCAAGTGACATTTATCCATGTTTTAGGCGGCTGAATCGACTAGGAACACATTTATTTTATACAGTGTTTACAAATGAGTTTCAACATCGAATTACGGTTCATTTGTAATAATGTAAAATTAAGATCTTTATCTACGTTGATCACGTGGGTATACAGATAAAGAAATAACAAACTATGAAATAATGAATTATATTAAAATAAAGATTGTTTATTACAATTGAGTTAATAAATTTTCTAACCAACAGTTGACTTACAGAACATTTATTCTAACTATGTTCCTGATTTTCTTTTGATTCATTCTCCATAGTGACGTTATCTGAAAACTTGGTTACATTCTTTATGACACGTTTTACTCTTTACCGCTATCTCTTCAATTTTTTTATCACTATTTGTGAACACAACTTTATTATTGTCATAAACAAAAGTTACATGATGTTGATCATTGTGACACTTGTGTTGCCCTATCTCATTCATGTACTACTAGTTGTTTATCAATATGTTCATGTTATAGTGCGGAGACTATTATTTATGATCTTTGAAGTGAGAATATAATTATGATCATTTTTGTTTCAGGGTCCGTTGACATCCCAGAGCATCTCGAGACGGACGACTAAAGCTAGGGAATGTTGACTAAAGGAAGGAAAACAATCGGAAGGAAGAAAAGTTTCTAGATGATTTTTTAAGTCTCCACGAGGAAATTAAAGATTGCAAGAGTTTCAAGTAATAATTCACACACACACATATATGTTAACAGAACAAAGGTTCTTCATACCAATTTCTTAATTAGAGAGAGAATGATTTTTCATCCATAATCTTCTCCTCTTTTCTTGCCTCATTCTCCATCGAAAACTTGGTTACAATTTTTATGATATATTTTATTCATTAATTCTATGTCTTCATTTTTTTTTAAAATTTATGACGTTTTATGTTTAATGTTGTGTCTTCTGTTAGAGTATGTGTCCAGCAAACTAACTTGTGACTTGTGCTTTTGTTGACTCTAATGTGAAACAATCTTTATTTTAATAATATTTTACAATTTTATTCGATTATGACATTATATTTTATATGTATACACATGCAAGCTTCATAGATAAAGTTCTTGAATATACAATAGGTACCATGAGGTCTATTTCACAACGTAAGATCATGACACTCATTAGAAAGTATACCGCATATTTTAAACAGGTTCCTATTTGAATTAATAGTCTAAAACAAGGATAAAGGTCGTTTGAGCTCGAGACTAGCATCTGTGATATAAACGCCATGTTTCATTGGTAAGGGAATGGAGATGTCTATTCACATAGATGGGTGATCATATGATGATGTACTAAACAACCCTCCCTCGAACTGTCCAAGTGGTTCTCATATATTGAGTGGAATAGTCCATGGTTATGGTTGTGCACCATTAGTTCTTTGAACTGGGACAATGTATGGGCTATACGTACTTGCATGTACTTTGATCCATTTACCAACTCTATTGAGGGTCAACAGGTGGTAAGGTTGGGTGTAATTTCGAAATACATAGGATTAAATTCATTGTAGTCGAGGATTCACCATTTACCTATGGGTAAAGATATCTTATGTGATCTGATGAGTTAATAATGCAAGGAATCTCTCGCCAGAACAAGAAATGTGCTTTAGGAAAATGTGTTTTCCTAGTTGCACATACCATGCCACTATTAGTACTCAAAGATAAATCACATCATCATCGAATTCATATGCAACTCTCGATATACCAATGGTTGCTGACTCCATCGAGATATATGTGTTGAAGGGACCGTACTGTACGCTAACCAAGACTTAAGGTTTTTGCAGGTACTATCAGTGATACCTAAGGGATCATGGGGCAATGAGACTAGACGCTCTTATCATGAACCAATGGATACTATAAGAAATGAGTTCTGACATTCTTGATCAAAGAGTTGATAAAAATAATGGGGTTAACTAGTGTCAAGGCCCGTATTTCGTATTCGTAATTTTGCGGAATTATTAAAAAAATTTCTAAATAAATAATTATCTTGTCCCATTTAATTAAAGTAAACATGTAAATAATTTTAATTTTAAAATAACAGCGGAAGCATATATTGTTTTCAACCAACAATTTAAAAATAATTAAACGTAAACATCAACTTAAAAATAATCCAACTTATTAAAACTGAGTTTGAATAATAAAAGGTGCATAAATTAAATCATGAGGTCCTCAGGATTACTACTGCTGTCCCAAGATCGCTCACTGGTCTCCGTCCGCGGTCCCGACCTCATCAATACCTACAACAATCAAGTCTAGTGAATCTAAAGACTCAACATGTATATATCGTGAATAACAAGTAATATATATATATCATAAAATCGCATGCAACGTAAAATTAAAGTCTCGTGAAGCGTACGATGAAAATCATATCATGAATAATTATACCTACGTGCATATCTGAAAATCATACGTAAAAGCTTTGCTCAATGGAGCTCTGTCATAACATATCATAATTTTCTGGTAGAGATAATGTTTCTAAGCAAGTGGCCCATAACATAGCGTAAGCGCCTGATCAGACTAAACCACAGTATACTGGGCGGTAGAGATCAATCACAGCCCTTGGACTGGATGTCCGTACACATACATAATCATAAACCGGTCGTAAGTCACCGGGCGGAGAGGTCCTCGGTTGTTCCTACCGACTTCCAAACCCATAAGCATAAGGTGGCCACAAGACATATAGCATATATCTCAAAAATAAACATTTTATATTTTTATGCACGTAATATAATTATAACCTTATTTTTACCGGATGAGTTGGATCGCTCCCAGGCTCGCTGCGACATAATTCTAATATGTGACACATGCAAATAATTTTAACTTGACAAAAACTTAACCACTAAACCAAAAAGAGACGATTAGGACCAACAACTTTATTTTTAATCATGGCTTCGTACCAACCCAAACCAACATTAAACCGACGTTTAACCATGATTAAAAATACCCCAAACATACTGAAAAAAATGCATAAGAATTGCAAACCACGAAAATAGGTGAAAGAAATCCAAAAACATAAAACACTCTTTCGAGAGTCATTTTGGCACCTTTAACCGTTAATTCTCGTACGACCTCTAAACTTGACCAAATCACAAACGGCCAAAAACATGACCTTCCTAACTCATTGAGGTACTGTCCAGTCCAAGGCCATGGACTAAAAGCCAACCAATAACTCAAACCACCTCCTAAACCGCGACGCAAAGTTGCTGTAAAAAGGCAGCAATATCAGCTTGTGTCTTTTGTAGTGAAAATCCTGAATTTTATGACTATGGGCTTGAACCACCGCCCAAGGACTCTTACCAACATCCTAAGGCATGGCTTGGACCATGGTTAAGGGCTAAATGCCAACCATAAACCGAGCCAACACCTAGGACAATGCATCATACAAGCCGAGAAATACAGCATGCTGTGTCTTGAGATGTATTAACTTGTTTTACTGTCTTGGGTCGTTCCAATGGAAATTTGATCAACCATGGCTCGACCTAGACATGATGGAGTGTTGTATAAACCATGGCTATGGGCTATAAGCCAACCATAATCCAAACAAAACACCCAAAACCCAAAGTGTGCTCATGCAGAATTTTGAAGAAACATAATGCAGCTGTATTGTTTTGATGAAATTATGATGGATCCATGAACCAAACTAGGAAAGGACTCCTTAGCCACATCCTAGACATGATAAGGGAGGGTTCTAACCATGGCTACAGCCCCTAGGATCGCCAGGATTCGAACACATCCCTTAGACAATCAATAACAAAAATGTTTGACACAAAGATGTAACTCCTTGAAATGTTGCTGTCAATTCTTTGTTGTGCGTGTATGGACTTGAACCATTGCCTCAAAAACACCCTAACACATTCTAATTCATGCCTAGTATCAGACATGTGAGCCTGGAACCGAGAAACATCCTGAAATCAACAAAACTTAGCAAACCCATGAAGTTGGAAACAAAAGAGTTTAGGAAAAATCTGTGCACATTTTGCTTGGTAAACCTTGCTGCAATTTCGTGATGTCTCATGATTCTTGATCATATATTGTTTTAAAATAGCTAGTATAACTTGATTGAAGAGCAAAGAAGTAATATATACATGCCTGGAATTTGTTTTGAAGAAAACAAATCAATACGACGCGACGGAACGGAGTCGAATTCTTTCCTCTTGTTTTTGCTACTGTTTTTGCTGTTGCTTTCACGATTTTTCAGCAGATGTTTTCTTCTGATATTTCGTGCATATGTGTGTAGGGTATGTAGGTAAGGAAGAGGAATGTTAATGGTGGGGTTAAAGGTGTCTTGAAGTGCATTTAGGGGAGAGTTACAAGTGATGAAGTTGGACGGAATTTGAAATACACTTTCATTCCAATTTTCTGCCGATCCATTTCCCTTATTCTTGCTGCTAATTTATTTTATTGTTGCTGATATTTTTGAGTATATAGGATGTAGGGGTGTTATGTAAGGGAGATGAGGGTTACAAGAGTTGTTAAAGATGCCATAAAATGCATTAAGGTGGGGGTTACAAGTCAAGAATTTGAATGGGTTTGGAATTGTTTCTTATTTCCTACTGCATGCACGTTAATTTACTTAGATAATGGTTTGAGGAAAATAATGTGGATTATAGTATTTGAAGTTACTACTACTTAGTGAATTAAAGTTGGGACATGAATCCTCCATGAAGTGCAATTAGGAGTGGTTTTAAATGGGGTGTTACTAACCTTTGAATTATTTTAAATGTTGGACTCAAAATTATTATTACTAATTTGTATGGTATTTTATTGTTTAAATCTTGTATTTTAATTGGTTAAAGTTTAGCACCCTCATTATATATTTTAGTGAATTTACACATTAAATTTAAGTTAGAATATTGCATGGCATTCATGACCTCAAATTTAAATATTCAAATGCTATGATTAATTTCTTCAATGTATTATACTTAGATTAATTTATCCCCATTTGTTTACATATTTTAATTTAAGCTTTAATTAAATATTAACCTAAAGAACTTATTTACCAACTTAGCTCTATTTAATTTATTAAATCCCAAGGACATTCTTTTTCTTTAAATTAAATTATTGCTTGACTTAGATTAAATTTAGGGATATTTTTCTTATTATTAATCTTATTTCTAATTTTCAAACTCCGGTCCGTCCTCGCGTATTTAACTGAAAAAATAAAACTAAACTTTTGCTTTAAAAATAAATAATTATGACTTGTCAAATATTAAAATGAATTAGACCCTTCATATATATATATATATATATATATATATATATATATAAATATATATATATATATACATAAAAATCATTTTTAAATTTAAATAGTAATAATTATGCATGGCTTATACATAGTCTGATTTTCGGGTCGTTACAACTAGGGTTAACCGAATAATAATAAATGTTATTCCGAATCATATGGAGATGTGAACCCATGACTAGCCTTATCCCTGAACAATTGAGGGTCACACAAATATCGGATTCTGTGTTCCCATTAGGATAGTAAAATTTCAAGGAGTTGAAATTTGGCGACTATAGTTTGATACTGATCAAACATGAAGCTTATAAATGAGTTTTAAGCTAATTTCATAAGATGGAAGAAATGAAAGTTAGCTTGATTGCTAATTAAAGAAGGAGGGTGGAACTATCTTTTTTGAATAAGTTCACTAAAGCTAGCAATTGTCCAATATGGTAAGTGAAAATTTTGATATTCGAAATGTTCATTTTAAATATGTGAACAAGAATTGTATCCTTGATGCTTCGACGCTCTCGGATCATCGATCGGAGTTGCAATGAGTTCAGAGTCATTTATTTAGTTACTTTTGAATTTTCTAATTAAATGCTGGTACTAGTAGTGGTGACTAGTAATATGTATTGTAGGAGAGGGAGTTTTAATTATATTAGGAGGCTTATTTTATATATACACAATGAGGGGTCATAAACATATACCAAAAGAATTGCACACAAAAGACACAAAAACTTTCCTCCTCCCTTGATGCAAGTTTCGGCCACTCCAAGTTTTTGAGAGAAAAATATTTCGGCCACTTTTTCTTCTACTGCCGCTGAGTCATCGTCGCTGTACTGTCTCCGGATTTTGGAAATTCAGAGACAATGGTCTCAACACACGAATTTCTTGGAATTACTAGTGAAATTCAAGAAAGGAATCCAGTTTCTGATCGTGGACCGGATTAGGCGATCAAAAGAGCGATCTGTTCGTAGGGATTTACAAGAAAGATTATATCCGCATAAAAATCAGAATAGTTCGGAGTCCAGCGTTTAATACAACTAGATATAATCGGTTAACATCCTATGAATGGTCTCGAGAAATCCTACCTGATGGGGACTCTTTTTCGAGAGTCCCCGAGTCGTTTTCTGAATTATCGAAAAATTCTGGGGCTAAATTAATATTTTATGAAAATACAGAAGATTTTTTTGTTGCAATAATTTTTTATAAAATTAATTTCTTTCCAAATAAATAATTGAAATAATATTTTAATTATTTATGGTAAAAGGTGTTTACAAGAAATTTAATTATTTGAAGTTAAATAAAAATGTTTATTTAATTTGATAATTATGACGATTAGTAATAATTCACGAGATACACGATTTGTAGATAATATGTGATATTATGGATATGAATCCGTATATCCCTCGCACGGATCAATTAGCTCTTGTTTATCGATCATCTTTTATTATTTTATGTTATATGTTATATATTATAAATAATCATTATGTGCGTTATTATTATTTAATAACAAGAGTTGCATGAATCTGGCAATCATAAAGACAATTTAGCACGAGTTTTAAAATTAATGATGAGACAAAATTTTAAAATTAGAATCCATAATTTTGAATGATATCCAAAATTTAAATCAAGCACATTAAAAGGATAATTAAAACAAATTTTAATAATTCATTTCCTTCCATCAACGGTGGTTGTATGACGAACACTACCCACGATCAGTGCTCGCTCATATTATTGGGGAGGCATGGACGCCAGAAAGCTGTGACTTCCACCGACATATTTGATGTGAACTACGTGGAACTCTCATGACTTCGGCTTATATTATTGGGGGATCTCATGGAGACCGTCCACTAAGGTTCGACATTGATGGGTCGGGCTCGACACGTGAAGAGAAAGGGGATCATATTAATGGAGCCTCCTAAAAAATGAGACAAAACTACGTAAGGTTTGAAAGGAGTTGCTATAGGGCTCTACCTTTTGGAAATTATGATTGACTGATATTATTCGGGATCATTATTTCACAATTGAGTGTTGCATACTCACTAAGAAAATTGGATTTCCCATTTTTCATCAGAATGTGATGACAGTGTCAAAATAATGGGAGGAAATTCCTAAAAACAAAAGTGCATATTTTATGTCTTAAAAATATTTTAAAATAGTTAGTAACGTTTATTATGCTTCCTTTTCAGTATATTTACAATGTCATCTCGAAACCTATTATCTGTTATACTCGACCAAAACAAGCTAATATGACCGAATTATCATGATTGGTAGAGGAGTTGTTTTAAATTCCAAAAACATAACATATGTGCTCACTAATGCTCCTCCTAAGTCAACTAAAAAAAATGCCACTGTAGAGGAACTAACAAAACTTGACAAATGTTGGGACCATGACTTGCAAGCTAAAAGCTATATGCTAGCTTCTATGTCAAACGAGTTGCAGTGGCGGTTTGAGGAAGTTGTGAATGCTGTTGACATTTACATCCACCTACATGATTTGTAGGGTGAACAAACGTGTCCACTGAGGCACGTTACTGTCAAAGAACTCATGACATCACATATTCGAGAAGGGACCCCGGTCCATGAGCATGACATAAGGATAATTGGTCTCATTGAAAAGATAGTAGGCCTGGACCTTGTTGTCCCCAACGAACTGTCCGTGGACATTTTTCTATTGTCACTGCTATCTTCATTTGATGGGTTTGTGGAGAACTTCAATATGAACAAGTTGGAGGCCAATCTTGAAGAGTTGGTCAACATGCTAACTAGTATGAAGCCACCGTCAAGGAGGAAAAACATGTTTCCCTTGTAGGCTCTTTGTCTGGGACGAAAAGGGGCCAAAAGAGAAGGGCAATAAGCGTTCTTGTCCTTCCAAGACAAACAAAACCAATAAGAAGCAAGTAGCAAACACTTCTAAGGGGCCTGAAAAGCCTGACAAAGGAGAATACGTTTATTTCCACTGCAAAAATCCTGGACACTGGAAGCGCAATTGCAAGGAATATCTTGTGAAGAAGAGTTCTGTCAATGGTATGTTTTATAACGAAATGAATGTCTCAATTAATTCAACTTCTTGGATATTTGATACCGGATGTGGATATCATCTTTGCAATAATTTGCAGACGATGATAAGCAATATAAGACTTGAAGGAGGTTGAGATCTTTCTAAGGATGGGCAACGGAGCAAGAGTTGTTGCAATGGCCATAACGATCATTTATTTAATATTAGACAATAATTTTAAGTTTCCGTTGAGAGAAGTTTTGTTTGTTCCATATTTAGTTAAAAACATTATTTTCATTTTTATGCTTGATAAAGATGGCTTTTCTTGTTTATTTTGCAAAGGTATTTGCGATATTTACAAGAATGAATGTTTAATTGGAATGGATGAAATGCAAAACGACCTCTATAACTTAAAAATAAATGATATTCCAAACGACTATGTCCAAGTAAACACGATAACAACAACGACAAACTAAAGACAACAAGATAGTCTAAACCAAGTACAATTATGGCAAGCTAGGCTAAAACATATTTCCCGAAGAAGGATGTACAAGCTAGTGGGAGAGGGCATGTTTGACTCGTCAGACATAAACTCTCTAGAGGCTTGTGAGTCATGTCTAAAAGGAAAAATGACCAAGGCCCCTTTCCCATGGAATGTGGAACGTGCACATGATCTGTTGGATTTGATCCATACAGAAGTGTGTGGTCGGTTAAGTGTTAGAACGAAATTTGGTCATTCCTACTTCATACCTTTACCAATGATCATTTGAGGTTTGGGTATTTGTATTTAATGAAATACAAGTCTGAAGCCTTTAAAAGCTTCAAAGAATTCAGAGTAGAAGTAGAGAAACAATTAGAAAATAATATTAAAACAGTACGATCAGATCGTGGAGTACTAAATTTCAAGACCACCTTAAGGAGAATGTGATTCTATCACAGTAGGCTCCGCCTACCACACCCAAGTTTAATAGTGTGTCAGAACGTCGTAATTGGACATTAATGGACATGGTCCGATCTATGATGGAATTCGTCAAATTTCCGCCATCCCTTTGGGGATATGCGCTTGAAACAGGGGCAAGGTTGTTGAATCAAGTCTATACAAAAGGCAGTATATAAAACTCCATATGAGATATGGATGGGAAATCCGCCCTAATATTCTTACCTAAGAATATGAGGATGCCCTGTCTACGTGAAGCAGACAGTGGGAGACAAATTGGATAGTAGAGCCAATTTATGCTACTTCGTTGGATATCTAAAGAACTCTGTTGGATATTACTTCTATTATCATAGTGAAACAAAGGTGTTTGTTTCGAGGAATGCCACATTCCTAGAGAAGGAGTTTTGACCGATGATTTCGGCCAGGAATAAATCTAGCAAGTGGACTAGGTCAAATTATAGTAAATGGACGATGAGTCCAAGTATCGATCCCACAGAGACTAATATTTAATTACTAGAATTTACATCACTTAACTTAAGCTAGACAACATAAATTAAAAGATGATATATGGATTATTAATCTAACTTATTAAATAAAATAATTGCAACTAAAAACGAGGGATTCAAATATCAAGGAGGTATTCAAATTCGAATAAATAACTAAGACACACAACGGTACCAAACTCTACTATGTTGACACGTGTTAAAATTTAATTAATTATTTAATTCTTGACAATCACGGTGAAATCCCCAAATTTATTTATTAAATGATTCCTCGAGTTAATAAATCTATTTAAATCTAACAGTTCAATTATTTTTAATTGGATTTAGTTGGATCTAAATGCATTAAATCTTCGTGGAATTTCAGTTTTTACCTAAAACCGCACACTGAAACCGAATACTATTTTTAGTCAGTTTAACCATGTGTTGATGACGTCTTTGTTGCTATATTTAACCAGTCATCTTCCGATTCGTGATTAATCAACAAACATGTAAATAGTTGATCAGGCTATTAACAAGAAATATAAAACCAACGTCAATCAATAATTAAAATCAAGAAAAATAATATATTGAAAATAAACCAAATATCAAACAAAGTATTGTTTGACCCTATCGTGGTCTTAGATTAAATAAAATTAATCCATGAATTCAAAACAAAAGTGCAAACTCAGATTTAATTTCATAGAAGAAAACAAAAGAAAGAAGAAAATAAGAGGAATTCTCTGTGATTTAGGCGTGTGTGAGGAATTCCTCCAGCTTTTGGCTTCTGTCTTCCTTGCTTCTGCACTTCCTCACTGTTGCTGCTTCACTGTAGCCTTTTGTTCTACGCTTCCTTCCTCTTTTCCTCTTCTCTGTTGTTCACTTCCTCCTTCTTTCCTGCACTTTCGTCTTCTCTTCTTTCCCTTCTGCTCTTCTGCTCTCCTCTCTTCCTTTCTCTTCCTCTCACTTCTTCTACGATGGTTTTTCTCTTTTGTGCGCCTCTCTGTATTTTTCTTCTCACGCCTCTCTCTCTCCTCACGCCCCTTCCGCGCTGCTTTTGTTTTTCTATTTGCGCCCCCTCTCTGTTCTGCCTTCACGCCTCCTTTTATTCTCCCCAATGGACCTCATCCTTCAAATCTTTTAAGCCCATGTAGAGATAACAAATTTAGATAAAATTGTAGATTTTATTTTGAAATGTGAGATTTTATTTTTGTAAAGATCTACATAGATTTTTTCAAAAACTTCAATATTATCAAGAAATAAAACATAAAAATATTTTTTTCCCTTTCTTTTTGTATTTTGTTTCCTTTGAAATTTTATAAAATCATTTTATTTCCCAAATTTTATTTTTTTCTCTTTTATTCAAATCTACAATCATTATACAATTAATCCAGATAAACACATAATTAGGGATAAAAATTCTAGATAAGGGCAAATATTATAAAATTAAATCTCTATAAGATTTGGACTCATCAATACCCCATACTTAACCTTTGTTCGTCCTCGAACAAATCAGAGAATAAAAATATAACCAAGGAATATTCAATGATTCACTACAAAATTGACACAATCAACACTTTTCAACCTTCCAAATTCCGTCACACTCAATCAAAGGGCCACACTTTGAAAATCATAAAATTCACATTCGTTGCAACTTCAAAACTCAAGCATTCACTAGAAAAGATCAAGATAATGAGACGTGTATAGTGTGGAAGTCAAAACTCATATTCCTCAAAGGTGTTTTAGTTCAAGGAATGCTCATAACTTCTGAATTTTTTTTAAAGAAACTCTCCATAAGCTTGTCTTTCATACCTTTCTCCACTAAATGTTGGAGGAATATGACCCGGTCAATAGGTCTTTTTAAGCTTATAGTGTTAGGCCACGGCTCACGGCTACAATTGAAACGTCTGCTTATTCGTTTTCTTAAAACTACTAGAAATTTTTTTTTAAACCTCCATAGCATCGGTCGAACCACCAAAAATTACATTACATATCTTGAACATAATTTTAAAATAAAACACCCAACTTTATAATTGAGAAATACAGCCCATACTATAATCTCTCAAAAACCTCTCAAAACAAGAATAAAAAGTCGTAAAATATTTTAACATAAATTGAAATCATAAATCATAACTAGTGCAAGAAAACTAGCGTTGGTCCTCGGGTTATGTGCACCTTCAGTCCAGTCGGATCAACAATCAAGACCTCCATAAACATAATCATCATAATCACCTGCATCAATCACACCTAGTGAGACTAAAGACTCGACACGTCATATCCCTGATAACAAGTAATATGTAATACAGTCAACATATAATAGTGAAAAATACTTGTACTTAAAATATCATTTTCATGAAGATGCATAAACTTAAACTTAAACATTTTCGTAAACATTTTTATGATGCATAAAAACATTTTCATAAAAATATAAACATACTCATATTCATATTCCTATTCATACTCATATGCATATCAATATTCGTATCCATATTCATATTCGTATTCATGTTCATGTTCGTGTTTGTTGAATTCAGATCGTGATTGTGACTCGTATTCTTGATCGTATTGGGCGATGGATCCATCTAAAAAAAACCACAGTACTGGGCAGCAAGAGACACCAGCAACACTCTCACCGGTCAACTGGGCCCTGGCCTACGTATTAACATATTCGTATTCGTAATCGTATTCGTATCCGTATCCAAAGAGACACGATCGTCTGGCTCCCACTGGGACCATAACCCTCACAATATTTCCAACATGTAGTAGTCACAATCCCTTCACGTCCTTCAACATGTTATCATCACTTAATAAAAACATGCATAATAACATTTTTATTTTGAAACCAAGCATTCAACATATATTTTAAATGTCCAATTTAACCCTTAATAATCCATGACATTTAAAAATCATATTTCAACATGTAAAAATTCATAAACATGTTACATAAACATATTATCATATTAAACAGCAAATAGGGCACTGCCATGACGTTTACTAATTTTTCGGTGTAAAAAGACCGTTTTACCCCTAGCCGTGACATTTTACGTTTTTGACGTTTTCTTGATTTTCTTGACTCTAACATGTCCCAAATAATTATTTAAGCTTACATGAATTTTCTCATATTTTTATTTCGCTTAAATCAAGGAATTTTAATTTAATCTTTTAAATAAGACGTATTACTGCGTTTTAATCCCGAATTAAACCAAACCTATATATATAAAATTCCCAAATCAAAAACTTAGACTTATAATAATTATTTAAGCTTAAATATAATTTTTCATAATTTTATAAAGCTTAAAACTAGGCGTTTCAATTAATTCGTTAATTAGCGTTTCGTGCGGCGATTAAATCCCGAATAAATCCAAAACTCGTTATTTTGATACCAAATTTTTAACATAACCTTTTTATGATTTATTCTACTCTTCCAAGTCATGAGCCACACCCGTTAGCCTTTTAATTTTTGTTTTTGACCCTTCGACAAACACACCGAGCCATCTCCCAATTTACTCGAGCCGCGCCCGAGCCACCTCGAGCCAAAACCAAGCAAACCCACCTAGGGAACATCTTCACAAAGTCCAGCCCGTAAAACCAGACCTAGCCCGACCAAAAACCTCCTGGAACTTGACCCATGTTTTGTACGTGTGTGTGAGTGTGCTTCCTTGCATGTTTTAGGACTCCTAACCCAACTAGGACTCTCCTAGCCGAGCCACCACCAAGCCCACCTATCCCTAACCTTCCCTGGACCATGCCCAGGCCAAGCCCAGACCAACCCAGCCCCTAGATCCTGCGCACGAGCCACCTGAAGAAGGCAGCAGCCTGTGCGTGACTTCTTATGATGCAACCCTCACGTTTCTGTTGTTAGCCACCAAACCTTCGAGCCACCCCTTGAACCAGCTCCCCAAGCACTCTCCTAGGACCTTAACCACTTGACCTACCCCAGCAGAGAGCCCCCAGGCCGAGCCAAATTAATCTCCCTGCGCAAGCTCCACACACACCACCGCCCCTTGAAGCTTCTCGGGTGGAGTCCTTGTTGACAAGGACTCCTCCCAGCCCCTGGTTCTCGAGTCCTAGCATAGCTAGGACTCTTCCCTTGACCCAAGTATGTCCCTAGCCAAGCCCTGGTTGCAACCGAGCCAAGCCATAGCCCTTAAACCCTTGTACCCGAGTCCCTCAACACCATGACAGCAAAATAGTTTCAGCTGGTGTCCTTTTGTTTTTGTGCAGCGATTCCTTGTGTATCTAGGACCCTAAAGCTTCGTATAAACACTCTTGATCATATTCCTAACATGGCAGCCCTCTTAAACACATAATAATCATGTTTCCAAATTAAAACACAAGTTTTAAACATCATATAATACGCATGTGCGAAAATCTTCAAAGGTGCTCCATGTTTTCATGCGATTTCATACATTATTACATAATATGGTGTGATGATGAGTAAAAGGAGAATATGACGTGCCTTTGCGTATTTTACGCACGAATTTGCGTTGACGATTGCGAAGAACGGCGAGAAGCGACCTTGGCTTGAATTATTTTGCAACCTTCGAATTTTTTCCTTGCTTTAAACTTGTGTGTGTGTGCCGTGTATTTTATGTGAAAAGGAATCCTAATTGTGTTGGGGAAGTGGGGCGTAGGAATTTATGGGTTCAGGGTGGGGTTTAGAACTTTAAATACTTAATTAAGTTGCTGATAAGGCTTAAGCCCACTAAGTAGGTAATTTAGGCCTATTAGTGCTTAATTAAAATATTAAAAATATTTTTGTTTAAATAAGTTTGTGAATTTATTAGCCGGGTTGTCAAATATTCGAATTTTTGTTGAAAAATCAATACCGATAAAATTTATGCCCCGGCATATAAAATCACATCAAAACCCTTATTCTCAAAAATAATAAAAAGCATCACCCTTATTTTAAATAATTAAAAACAATTAACCAATAAAAACATTTTCTAATTTTTCAGCCATCGGTCTCCGTTCCTCGATCGCAACTCGAATAACCTTTAAAAAATATATTTTTATGCAATAATGTAGAAAAGTATATTTTAAACATACAAACATGCAGAACATAATTAATTAATGCAACTAAAACATTTAATAAAAATATACAAAGAATTTAATCACTCGTATGCATGTGGTTCGCGTGGACTCTAAAATTTTCGGGGCGTTACAATCATCCCCCCTTAAATTGAATTTCGTCCTCGAAATTTTCTTATCCTCTATAATCCAAAGTTTAGACTTAGTTCTAGTATCCCAAAAATCCACGCTTCCGCTACGTTACTCTGATAAAACTTAAGTTCTAGGATGTCCTTACGTCACCTTGATCCCAATTAAATTTTCCTTCTAAGTCCTTATTTTACAAATTGCAACTTAAAAAGACCCATAATAACTTAGTATTGTTACTATTATAACCTCGAATTTCAAATTTCCTTAAAATTCGCAATATAAACAGATGGATGATCATATTTATCTTATATTACTTTCCTTATTTTATACCCAAAATATTAATCAACCTATCATATTTCAACTTTAAAATCCCAAACGCATCCACTAACGCTTAGATTTTTAAGCCTAATATCGATTCATCCTTAAAAACCCTTGATTAAAATTTCTTATAATACTAAAACCAAGATATCCCAAGGTTCTGAATATTCTTAAAAGTCTAAATCATCATAATTCTTACCATATAACCCATTCAATTCGCACTTATTGCTAAACTAGTCTCCAAATTCCTTAACAATTGAAAATTAATTCTTAATTTCCTCAAAATTTATCCTAATTGGTCCTTAATTTCGAAAAAAATTCTCAGATTAACCCATAAGTTCTTGGTATTCTTAATTTCCTTCTACAGTTTCCATATCGTAAATTTTGATAATTTAAACTTATTTACCCAAAATCAATTCCTATAACCAATTTTACCTTTCATCAAAACTTAAAATCCCAATTTATACATTTTCTTATTCCCAAAGTCGTTGCGAATCCTCGAATCATTATTTCTTATGAGTAATTTTCAAAAATTAATTCAACTAGTAAGCACGAAACATAAATATTTTCTTAGAAAATCTACATGTTCCAAAAATATTCATAATATTCACTATTAACTTATAGCCCAAAAAATAGAACGTCAATACTAAAACCCAAAAATCAACATAATCCAATTCCACCACGAAGCCAACATGCGTTGAAATCAAATAATCTATTATTTCATATCATATCACGTATAAAAAATCTAGAGCATATAAAACATTTATCATCATAATGCTATTAAACAAGTGACGTGAACATATAAGCCATGTACTTATGCAGGTAACATCATAAAATCATATAAAGCATGTAAACTTACAAATTGAGGCTTGACGACTAATCTTTTTGGCGCTGATGGTGGAACAACCCTTTACAGGACCTTTGCTCTGATACCAACTGAAACGTCTGCTTATTCGTTTTCTTAAAAGTACTAAAAAAATTTTTTTAAAACCTCCATAGCATCGGCCGAACCACCAAAAATTACATAAAATATCTTGGACATCATTTTAAAAAAAAACACCAAACTTTATAATTGAGAAATACAGTCCATATTATATTCTCTCAAAATCCTCTCAAAACATGAATCAAAAGTCATAAAATATTTTTAACATAACTTGAAATCATAAATCATAACTAGTGCGGAAAACTAGCGTCGGTCCTCGGGTTATGTGCACCTTCAGTCCAGTCAGATCAACAATCAAGACCTCCATAAACATAATCATCACAATCACCTGCATCAATCACACCTAGTGAGTCTAAAGACTCAACACGTCATATCCTTGATAACAAGTATTACGTAATACAGTCAACATATAACAGTGAAAAATACTTGTACTTAAAATATCATTTTCATGAAGATGCATAAACTTAAACTTAAATATTTTCATAAACATTTTCATGATGCATAAAAACATTTTCATAAAAACATAAACATACTCATATTCATATTCGTATTCATATTCATATGCATATCCATATTCGTATCCATATTCATATTCGTATTCATGTTCATGTTCGTGTTTGTTGAATTCAGATCGTGATTGTGGCTCGTATTCTTGATCTTATTGGGCGATGGATCCATCTAAAAAAAACCACAGTACTGGGCAGCGTGGGACACCAGCAACACTCTCACCGGTCAACTGGGCTCTGGCCTACGTATTAACATATTCGTATTCGTATCCGTATCCAAGGAAACACGATCGTCGGGCTTCCACTGGGACCATAACCCTCACGATATTTCCAACATGTAGTAGTCACAATCCCTTCACGTCCTTCAACGTGTTATCATCATTTAATAAAAACATGCATAATATCATTTTGATTTTGAAACCAAGCATGCAACATATATTTTAAATGCACAATTTAACCCTTAATAATCCATGACATTTAAAATCATATTTCAACATGTAAAAATTCATAAACATGTTACATAAATATATTAGCATATAAAACAGCAAATAGGGCACTGCCATGACGTTTACTAATTTTCCGGTGTAAAAAGATCGTTTTACCCCTGGACGTGACATTTTACGTTTTTGAAGTTTTCTTGACTCTAACATGTCCCAAATAATTATTTAAGCTTACATGAATTTTCTCATGTTATTATTTAGCCTAAATCGAGGACTTTTAATTTAATCTTTTAAATAAGACGTATTACTGCGTTTTAATCCCAAATTAAACCAAACCTTAATATAAAATTCCCAAATCAAAAACATAGACTTATAATAATTATTTAAGCTTAAATATAATTTTTCATAATTTTATAAAGCATAAAACTAGGCGTTTCAATTAATTCGTTAATTAGCGTTTCGTGCGGCGAGTAAATCCCGAATAAATCCAAAACTCGTTGTTTTGATCCCAAATTTTCAACATAACCTTTTTATGATTTATTCTACCCTTCCAATTCATGAGCCACACCCGTGGACCCATGGTTTCAATTTTAGCCTTTTAATTTTTGTTTTTGACCCTTCGACGAACACACCAAGCCATCTCCCAATTTACTCGAGCCGCGCCGGAGGCACCTGGAGCCAAAACCTAGAAAACCCACCTAGCGACCCTCTTGACCAAGTCCAGCACGTAAAACCAGTCCTGGCCAGACCAAAAACCTCCTGGAACTCGACCCATGATCTGTACGTGTGTGTGAGTGAGCTTCCTTACATGTTTTAGGACTCCTAACCCAACTAGGACTCTCCCAGCCGAGCCACCACCGTGCCCACCTATCCCTAACCTTCACTGGACCATGCCCAGGACAAGCCTAGACCAATCCAGCCCCTGGACCCTGCGCACGAGCCACCTGAAGAAGGCAGCAGCCTGTGCGTGACTTCTTATGATGCAACCCTCACGTTTCTGTTGTTAGCCACCCAACCATCGAGCCAACCCTTGAACCAGTTCCTCAAGCACTCTCCTAGGACCTTAACCACTTGACCTACCCCAGCCCAGACCCCCCAGGCCGAGCCAAATTAATCTCCCAGCGCAAGCTCCACACACACCAGCGCCCCTTGAAGCTTCTCGGGTGGAGTCCTTCTTGACAAGGACTCCTCCCAGCCCCTGGTTCTCGAGTCCTAGCGTAGCTAGGACTCTTCCCTTGACCCAAGCACGTCCCTAGCCCAGCCCTGGTTGCAACCGAGCCAAGCCATAGCCCTTAAACCCTTGTACCCGAGTCCCTCAACACCATGACAGCAAAATAGTTTCAGCTGGTGTCTTTTTGTTTTTGTGCAGTGATTCCTTGTGTATCTAGGACCCTAAAGCTTCGTATAAACACTCTTGATCATATTCCTAACATGGCAGCCCTCTTAAACACATAATAATCATGTTTCCAAATTAAAACACAAGTTTTAAACATCATATAATACGCATGTGCGAAAATCTTCAAAGGTTCTCCATGTTTTCATGCAATTTCATGCATAATTACATAATATGGTGTGATGATGAGTAAAAGGAGAATATGGCGTGCCTTTGCGTATTTTACGCACGAATTTGCGTTGACGATTGCGAAGAACGGCGAGAAACGACCTTGGCTTGAATTATTTTGCAACCTTCTAATTTTTTCCTTGCTTTAAAATTGTGTGTGTGTGCCGTGTATTTTATGTGAAAAGGAATCCTAATTGTGTTGGGGAAGTGGGGCGTAGGAATTTATGGGTTTAGGGTGGGGTTTAAAATTTTAAATACTTAATTAAGTTGCTGATAAGGCTTAAGCCCACTAAGTAGTTAATTTAGGCCCATTAGTGCTTAATTAAAATATTAAAAATATTTTTGTTTAAATAAGTTTGTGAATTTATTAGCCGGGTTGCAAAACGTTCGAATTTTTGTTGAAAAACCAATACCGATAAAATTTATGCCCCGGCGTTTAAAATTACCTCAAAACCCTTATTTTCAAAAATAATAAAAAGCATCACCCTTATTTTAAATAATTAAAAACAATTAACCAATAAAAAAATTTTCTAATTTTTCAGCCTTCGGTCTACGTTCCTCGATCGCAACTCGAATAACCTTTAAAAAATACATTTTTATGCAACAATGTAGAAAAGTATATTTTAAACATGCAAACATGCACAACATAATTAATTAATGCAACTAAAACATTTAATAAAAATATACAAAGAATTTAATCACTCGTATGCATGTGGTTCGCGTGGACTCTAGATTTTTCGGGGCATTACAACAATAAAGGTAGGGAGATTCGAAATGAGAGAAAATAAAAAATTTATTGATACAGTGCACTCTTTCATCTCTTATTGTTCTCCCCTTATTGAATTTCATCATTCCTCCATCTAACTTTTTTATCTTCCTTCTACGTTCGTTCATCTTCCCCCATATTTTTTTTCTCTTCTTCCAGCTTTTTTTTTTTAATTCTTCAATCACCACATCATACAACATTCATTCCTCATATTTTTCTTTTATAATTATATATATCTTTTCATCAACTCCTTTCTCATTCTTCATGATTTTTTTCAAAATCTTCCAAATTTTCTTATCAATTATCAACACATGAGAGTTATTGAAAATTTTAAAACGCTAAAGAGGTTTATTTCTCTCAAAATTAAGGTAGAGGAATAGTGTATGAGCTAAAATTGGGTAGTAGATGCGGGATTTTGAAGGAATACGAATGAGGCTAATTGTATGTATTTGACAAACTCCATTCGATTTTTATAGGCTCAAAATGAATACTAGGGATATAAATGATGCATTGGATAGGCTCGAAAGGCTCGAACAGTCCAAAGATAGCCTAAATCATCCCTAAGTCATTTTTCTTCGTATTTTTGCCTCGAAGGATAATCTGACAAGTTCTAGATTGTTTTTTTTCTTTCTTTTTTTTCAATTTTTTTATTTTTATTTTTTATTTTTTATGAGCTCACCTCTTGCCAATTCACAATTAATTCATATAAGTATGACCTAAAGTGCATAGATGATGTCTCAAAATATGATACAAAACTAGTTTGTGCTCAAATCCTTTGGCTACAACTACAACTCATCTCAATCAGTTCTAGGTGTGATTCAATATCTTGAGTGATCAAAAATCTAGAAAATCAATTAGTATGTCATGTAATCACAAGTGCAGCTTATCAAAGAATAACCAGAAAAATTTTCATGCTCGATGATTAAACATTTAAGCACATGCTAAGTGTTGTTACGTGAAACCACACACAAATTCCCCCCACACTTTTTATTTACACTGTCCTCAGTGTCATGCCATTCAAAAAGAATATAAAAGTTGGATGCAAAATAGTAAGAGAACACTTCCCTGACAGTGTTGCTTTAAGATTCATGGAGTGCTACATGAGGATGGTAGAATTCCTTAGTACTGGTAATCTTTTATTTCAAAAGTTTAGCTTTTCAAGAATCTAAATCATATTCCTTCATTCTAATATTCCTTACAGACACCAAAATCACATAGGATTAAACTAACAAAATGAAAATATAAAAATAAAAATGAAACGAGAGGAAATAAAATAAATCACTGGGTTGCCTCCCAGCAAGAGCTAAATTTATTGTCTATAGCTTGACTACGGATAAGCATCCATCAAATAGCGGCTTCCGCCCATAGTAAATATCATACAATATTATATATGATCTTGATTATATGTGCCCTCAAGCTTGGCATGATATTGATATTGTAAGCTCGTCGCTCCAGCAATACTCGACAAAAACTGATTATTATGGGAAGAACAATCTAATCCATGATAAAGCTCGTAGAGGATGTAATATTCTTGAGTTTGCGTTGATGGAAATAAAGAATCTGCTGGTGGAATATATGTTAAAACCATATATGAATTAAAATCCTTCGACTTGTGTTCTTCTACATCCTCCAACTTCACTTCTGCCTCATCTTCGCATAGGAATTCCTCGAAAAATTCTTCTTCCTCCAACTCAAACACTTGTGGAAGATCAGATTCAGGTGAAGTTTCTACATGATTTGAATCACTCTCCAAACCTTGGTTGTTTGAGTTCACCCATACCTGATTGGTCATTAATTGATCGGCAAAAATCACTTCATTCTCTTGGCGGATTTCAGAAACTGGTTGCACTAAAAGCTCAATTTGCTCATCTATGAAACACAAATCATTGTTGTGAATTTCAAAATAGTTCTTATTTATCTCTGCAGAATCGTTGACCATCTTCTCCCACTGGACCATTATTTCATCTAAATGTTTACTACGCTCTTCTTGTAGCTCAAATGCTTGGTTTACAAAACTAGGACAAAATTGTGGAGGATATTGGTTACTCCAACCCTGCAGTGAAGGATCACAATGCCAGTGGTAGTCAAAATCTACCATATCATCTAACAAGTGCATCACACTGTTGTAATCTCTATTAAATAAGTGACTACCACTTGCCAAAGCTCCATAATTTACCCAACTTCTTGTTTGCTCATCCAAACCAATATAGAAAATTCGAATAAGAGTGTAGTTTGACAAATCATGATATCGATATTTGTTTGCCATATCATTGAATCTCCCCCAAGCAGCATAGAATGGTTCCGAGTATTGTTGGGCAAAATTCGTGAATACTCGCCGATGATCCATCTTGAAGTACCTAGCAATAAAATAAAAATAAATCAAATAAAATAGAAAAAAAAAGAATGATTTTTTTTGAAATAAAAAAAATATCTAGTCTCAAATAAGTAATTTATTCTAATATTAAATAAATTAGTCCCCGGCAACGGCGCCAAAAATTTGACCGACGACTTCGGTTGGGAGTAAATCTAGCAAGCGGACTAGATCAAGTTATAGTAAATGGATAATGAGTCCGAGTATCAATCCCACAGAGACTAATATTTAATTACTAGAATTTACATCACTTAACTTAAGCTAGACAACATAAATTAAAAGATGATATATTGATTATTAATCTAACTTATTAAATAAAATAATTGCAACTAAAAACGAGGGACTCAAATATCAAGGAGGTATTCAAATTCGAATAAATAACTAAGACACACAATGGTACCAAACTCTACTATGTTGAGACGTGTTAAAATTTAATTAATTATTTAATTCTTGAAAATCACGGTGAAATCCCCAAATTTATTTATTAAACGATTCCTCGAGTTAATAAATCTATTTAAATATAACAGTTCAATTATTTCTAATTGAATTTAATTGGATCTAAATGCATTAAATCTTCGTGGAATTTCAGTTTTCACCTAAAAACGCACACTGAAACCGAATACTATTTCTAGTCAGTTTAACCATGTGTTGATGACGTCTTTGTTGCTATATTTAACCAGTCATCTTCCGATTCGTGATTAATCAACAAACATGTAAATAGTTGATCAGGCTATTAACAAGAAATATAAAACCAATGTCAATCAAAAATTAAAATCAAGAAAAATAATATATTGAAAATAAACCAAATATCAAACAAAGTATTGTTTGGCCCTATCGTGATCTTAGCTTAATAAAATTAATCCTTGAATTCAAAAAAAAAATTGCAAATTCAGATTTAATTTCATAGAAGAAAACAAAAGAAAGAAGGAAATAAGGAAAATTCTCTGTGATTTAGGCATTTGTGAGGAATTCCTCCAGCTTTTGGCTTCTGTCTTCCTCGCTTCTGCACTTCCACACTGTTGCTGCTTCACTGTAGCCTTTTGTTCTACGCTTCCTTCTTCTTTTCCTCTTCTCTGCTGTTCACTTCCTCCTTCTTTCCTGCACTTTCTTCTTCTCTTCTTTCACTTCTGCTCTTCTGCTCTCCTCTCTTCCTTTCTCCTCCTATCATTCTTCTACGATGGTTTTTCTCTTTTGTGCGCCTCTCTATATTTTTCTTCTCACGCCTCTCTCTCTCCTCACGCCTCTTCCGCGCTGCTTTTGTTTTTTTATTTGCGCCCCCTCTCTATTCTGCCTTCACGCTTGCTTTTATTCTCCTCAATGGGCCTCATCCTTCAAATCTTTTAAGTCCATGTCAAGATAACAAATTTAGATAAAATTGTAGATTTTATTTTCAAATGTGAAATTTATTTTTGTCAAGATCTACATAGATTTTTTCAAGAACTTCAATATTATCAAGGAATAAAACCTAAAAATATTTTATTTCCTTTCTTTTTGTATTTTGTTTCCTTTGAAATTTTGTAAAATCATTTTATCTCCCAAATTGTACTTTTTCCTCTTTTATTCAAATCTACATTCATTATAAAATTAATCCAGATAAACACATAATTAGGGATACAAATTCTAGATAAGGGCAAATATTATAAAATTAAATCCCTAAAATCTCTATAAGATTTGGACTTATCAAGTTTCTATTAGATAGAAAAGGCGGGATGTTAGAATTCGATGAGATTCGAGAACCACCCACTACACAAGTAGTAGAACCCACATTCCAATAGTCAATCAAAGAAACACAAGCTCCTAGGAGATCCGAAAGGATCACAAGGTCTCCTAATAGGTTGAGCCTGCTTCTTGAAGAGGGCCAACGTGAGCCCATTCCTAGATGTGATCCAAGAAATTTCATAGAAGAATTGTCTGATGCCAATTCATCTAAATAGATTGAAGCCATGCAGTCGGAGATGAACTCCATGTATTCGAACCAAGTATGGTCCTTAGTAGATCCACCTGAGAAAATTGTTCCCATAGGATGCAAATAGGTTTACAAAAAGAAACTTGGAGCGGATGGAAAGGTGGTGAACTTCAAAGCAAGATTGGTAGCAAAAGGATATACTCAAAGACAATGTACGACTATGAGAAAAGCTTTTCTCCAGTCGCAATGTTCACGTCCATTTGGATAATAATGCTCATTCATATAGATGGGTGATCATATGATGATGCACTGAACAACCCTCTCTCGGACTGTCCAAATGATTCTCACTTATCAAGTGGAATAGTCTGCGGTTATGGTTGTACATCATTAGTCCTTTGACCCGGAACAATGTAAGGGCTATACGTACTAGCATACACTTTGATCCGTTTACCGACTCTATTGAGGATCATCAAGTGGGGAGGTTTGGTGTAGTGCCCAAATTCAGTACACATATAACCCATGCATTTATTTAATTATTAAAGCATTTATTTAATTTTAAAGCGAGTCCTAGTAGTGCATGATTTATTTAAATACATTATTTTAAATTAGTCATGTTTATGTGATGCACGTTAAAATGTTTTTCGAGTTTCATGTTTGAGGCGATTATTTGAGACGGGATTGAGGAAAAGACCCGGTGACGATTTTTGGCAATTTCAAAAGATGATATTTTATTTTAAGTTAAGGATGGGGCGTTTTAAATAATTTATTTAGTGTTAGCATTTTAAAGCCTTATTTATGTAATTAGTAATTTAAGAGTTTGGAACTTTTAAAATTAGTGTGTAATCATTTTAAATGAGGAGTTTGATTAAATTAGTGTGTGTTAACTTTTAATTAGTATTTAATTTAGTTAATTTAGCACTAATTTCTCCTAATCAAAAACCCACACACACGTTACACACACCCACACACACTTACACGTTTTTACACACACTAAACCGTAAAACACACACACTATCACAATTAAGATTTTTATTATTTTGAGAATAGAAAACCTAGGGTCTCCTTCCCTAGTGCAGCCGCCCGCCCATCTCTATAACTTCCAGTAATATTTCGTTGAATTTATTTCGAGAAAATCGAGCCACGTTCGTCCCGGATCAAGCCCCGGTCCGTTCCCGTATCGGTATCGTCGTTTCGGTATTTTTAAATATCAAAGGCACGTATAATCTGTTATTTTTGCATCGATCTCGTCATATTATGCGTTGTGTTATTATTTATGCTTAAAAATACATGTGTGATGTGTAGAAGTTTGAGCCTTGACGTCTGAATAAAATTTGAAACGATTTTTAGATCTAAAATCACGTTTTTACTGTCTTTTTAAATACTGCGACTTTTCGGACGTGAAAATTGTAAAACTTTTTGATACCTTCGATTTGACAGTAAATTCGAAATATTTGGATAAAAATTGAGTGAGTTATGGTGTTTTTCTTGGGGCTGCTCAAACTGTATTTTTCAAAAAATATGTATTGAGGTGTTCTTGAGATTTTATTGTTGCAGGCTTCGTTGGGAATCGACGGGTGATCGTTGCTGCGTATAGGTACATTGATATTGATGTTGGGAGCATTTTTGAGGTTTGGTTTCATGTCGATAGGCACTTGATTTAATTAGAAGTCGTAGGAAACGATTTGATGTCAATTGCCGTATTTTTGTGTCATATGTGTCGTAGGGTGAATGTCGTTGCTTTAGGACGTTTGTGCGAGTTGGGTCAATGTTATGGCATCCTAGGTTGGTCTCGTGGTGTCGGTTCGTGGTCCGTATAACCGAGTCCAGAATGATAAGCATTTCGTGTTCAGAATTTTTCGAGAGTTTCCAATTACCTTAGGTACACGGACCCTTTCACGGACCATTACACGGGGTCCGTGCCTTTGTTCTCTTCGAAGTGTCAAATTCCCGAGCCTACACGGACCCTTAGACGGACCCTAGTACGGGGTCCGTGTCCCTTCTTTTCCCCGAGTTCTTCTTTTGCGCACACACACGGACCCCCACACGGACCTAGACACGGGGTCCGTGCCTTCCTTCTTCTGCACGACACATTTTAGCGCACGGACCCGGACCTAAGCACGGGGTCCGTGTCCTTCATATTTTGGGGAAAATTTTATAGCATGTTTGGGGTTTGATGTCATGGTCTAGTGCAATGATTTACAAGGTCGAGTCATGGGAATTTAAGAACGTCCTAAGGAAGGGAATGAACTCGTAAGTAAGCATGATTACCTACGTCTAAGTTATGCAAGTTAAGCATGTAATATCCTGTTTAATATGTGCATTGACGGCCCCGATCAAAGTCCAACGAATCCCTCAACGCCAAGTAAGTATGTTCGACGTGCAAGATAATATTTTAAATTTTTGAGATATGCTAAATGTCTTGTCACCAATTTATGAATGGGTTTGGAAGCCGGTGAACGTGGCCGAGGACCTCTCCACCCTGTTAAATCATGAACGGGTTTAGATCGTGATTGAAAAGCGTTAAATCATGAATGTTGACCAATCAGCCCGTTAAATTATGAACGGGGATCTCATGTATGTGGCAGTGGATACGTCCCTGTTATCCCAGTACTATGGTTTAGTCTGATCAGGCGAAATATGTTATGGGTCACTTGCTTTGAAACATTCTCTACGCAAAATTATGAAGTTCATGTATGTTCAAGTATGTACTAGTATGCAAGCATGTTTATGAAAGTTTTACGTTATGGCACGTCTATGTTATGTACGTATGTTCAGTTTAGTGCAAGTTCAAGTTTCAAGTATGTATGTCCTATTTTAAAGTTGCATATGGTTTTATTACGTAATACTCGTTATTTCCAGTTTATACGTGTTGAGTCTTTAGACTCACTAGACTTTATCGATGCAGGTGAGGATGTTTATGTGGAGACAGGAGGTGGGGACCAAGGAGCAGGCTTGGACTGAGAGGGAGGCTAAACCCGAGGACCGCCCACGTTATTTTTACGATTTTTATGCAGTTTATAATACTCTGATTTGATGTGGGTTATGATGTTTGAAACAAGCATTTTTGTCAGCAAATTTTATTGGTGAACGGACGATGTAGTGACGACCGTATTGCTTTTATTTTCTTATTCCAAAAAATTTTTAATTATTCCGCAAATTTTAGTAGTAAAAATTACGGTACGTTACAGTTGGTATCAGAGCGGTGTTCTTGTAAAGGGTTACGCCTACTGCCAGTCACAAGAAGCTCACGAAGTCACACCTCAAGTCTGTAAGTTTTAAAGTTTTAAATTGATGTTATGTAGTAAGCATGAAGTTCTGATTTCAGCATGTCCACGTTTTAGTTCAAATTACGTGCATCCTATGCTATTGTTATTATATTCATGCACATTGGGTTTACGTGTTGGGAAATTTATTAGAACAGTATGACTCCTAGACGCTTGATTAACCGAGAAGCAAGGGAAGAGGACAGAGAGGCCCGAAATGAGGAGAGGGCCAATCCTCCACCTCCACCGCCAGATATGCAGGCATAGATGCTTGCAGGTATGACTCAGTTCTTCGCACAGTTTGCGGGGAACCAGACTGCAGTAGACACATGGGCGAGGCCCAGACCAGAGGCTGTGTACGAAAGGTTTAGGAGGATGAATCCTAAAGAGTTCTCGGGGACTACTGACTTGATGACAGCTGAAGGATGGGTTAAGTCTATCGAGGTAATCTTTGCGTTTATGGAGCTGCAGGATGCAGACAGAGTTAGATGTGCCACCTTCTTGTTGACTGGAGACGCCAGGCTTTGGAGGGAAGGCGCGTCAGTGTCAGTGAACTTCCAAATACTGGCGTGGAATGGCTTCAAGGAGGTTTTCTACTCAAAGTACTTCACTGAGGAAGTACGGTCCAGACTGACCAGGGAGTTCATGTCGCTGTGACAGGGAGACAGCAGCGTGGCAGACTTCGTCAGGGAGTTTGAGAGGGGGTGTCACTTTGTGCCCCTAATTGTTAACGATGCCCGGGAGAATCTGAAGCATTTTATGGATGGATTGCGGCCGATTTTGCACCGTGATGTCCGAGTTTCTGGTACTACGACTTATACAGTTGTCGTGTCGAGAGCTTTGGAGGCAAGGCAGGACCAGATGGACATTGAGGTCGATAGGCGTGGCAAGAGGCTCTATCGTGCACCTTGTTTTGAGGAATCTTTGTAAGGCATTAAGAACTTAGGATTAAGTGGATATGAGTACTGGAATTAGTTTATCTAAGACTACTTGGATTGTGTAAGTTTTAATTTCAAGTTTATGAAATAGGTAATCATACGGGATTATTGGGTGAAATAAAAACAAAAGGGAAGTAGTTGTATTCAACATAGGTTAGCAATGGTCAAATATTAAGATTTTTATCGAGTAAGAAATTTAAAATCTTTATATGAGGATTCTAGAATTCTGTGGGTTATAAGCGAAGTTGATTTATTAGAATTAGTCCATCATTAACATGGGGAAACTTATTAAGCTTTCTACGTTAGAATGAATTAAGTACTGAGGATACGTCAAAGTGTGACATTCGTTCCAATGAGGAGGGTTTAAGTTTCTTAGGCCTCAACTATAATGTAATTGGGAAGGAAATAGTTTAAGCATGTGTTTGATGCTAGGAAGGTTTTATTATCTAAGCAGAATATCGATAATGTATATTTTGGGGTTTTATGGATTAATGTTACTCGAAATTTAAGATTTGTAACAATCTTTATTTGGGATGTACTTATAAATGACTAAGTTACGTAAGTTTGGTGTTGTAAGGTAAAGATTCGATTCAAGGATCGTAGGTCAATGTTATTAGTGGGTTAAGATAATGTTTAACTTTTGAGTGCAGAACCAAGGATAGAAGTTGATCAGTAACTTTTGGTGCTAAGATTTTTTAGGTTAAACTGCATAAATGCTAAGGGAATAGATCGATGAACATTACGGGTATAGTATAAGGAAAGTGAGATAAGATAAGTTTGAACCTCCATTTCTAATATTGGGAATTGTGAGAAAAGTCAGAATTCGAGGTCATAGTAAAGTAAAACTAAGACAACCTTCAGGACTAGATGAACATTACGAGTTTTTAGCGACTAATGCTCCAGCAATTTTCATGGACCTCATGAATCGAGTATTTCAGCCTTACCTCGACCAGTTCGTCATAGTATTTATTGACGATATCCTTATTTATTCGAAGGGCCATGAGGAGCATATCCAGCATTTGAGGACAGTGTTGCAGGTTTTGCAGAGTCGCAAGTTGTTTGCGAAGTTCAGTAGGTGTGAATTTTGGTTGGAGAAGGTAGCATTTTTGGGTCATATAATTTCTAGCAGCGGCATTAAGGTGATCCAGCGAAGGTAGCAGCCGTTAAGGAATGGGTTGAACCGAAGAATGCTTCTGAGATCCGCAGTTTTCTGGGATTAGCCGGCTACTACCGTAAGTTCATTCAGGGGTTTTCGTCCATAGCAGTGCCACTCACTTCGCTGACCAAGAAGAATGTTAAGTTCGTGTGGAGTGGCGAGTGTCAGAAGAGCTTCGATACTTTGAAACAAGCTCTTATTTCAGCGCCAGTGTTAGCCATGCCAACAGGGCAAGGTGATTTTGTGCTATACACCGATGCATCTAAGCTCGGGTTAGGCGCAGCATTGATGCAACAGGGTCGGGTCATAGCTTATGCTTCGATGCAGTTGAAGGTGCATGAGAAGAATTACCTGACGCATGACTTAGAATTAGCAGCTGTTGTCTTTGCGTTGAAGATTTGGAGGCACTACTTGTATGGCAAGAAATGCCAGATTTTCACGGATCACAAGAGTCTCAAGTATTTATTCACACATAAAGAACTGAAATGAGGCAGAGACCGTGGTTAGAGATGGTGAAGGACTACGACTGCGAGATTAGCTACCATCCGGGAAAGGCTAATGTCGTCGCAGATGCCTTGAGCAGGAAAGTGGCAGTTGTAGCACAGTTGTCAGTACAGAAACCTCTTCAGTCTGAGATTCAGAGGTTTGACTTAGAAGTTTACCGCAAGGGCAAAGCTCCAAGGCTGTCTAATCTGACAGTCCAATCTTCCTTGCAATACCGTATTCGTGCGGGCCAACCTTCAGATGAGCAGTTACAGAAATGGAAACGAAGGATGAAGCCAAGGGCAGTGTTCTCTACACAGTGTCAAATGGTATTGTGAGATACAGGGGTAGAATGTGGGTGCCCAGTATTGATTCGATCAGGGAGGATATTCTAGCAGAGGCACACGCATCTCCGTATTCTATTCACCCAGGAGGCACCAAAATGTACAAGGACCTAGATATCCTGTATTGGTGGCCAGGTATGAAGAGAGACATCCGAAGATTTGTGTCTGAATGCCTCACTTGTCAGCAGGTGAAGGCAGAGCATCAGAGGCCAGCAGGAATGATTAAGCCACTCCCCATCCCAGAGTGGAAATGGGAGAATGTTACAATGGATTTTGTGGTTGGTTTGCCTAGGTAAGTCAGGGGATCAAATTCTATTTGGGTTATAGTGGATCGACTCACTAAGTCAGCGCACTTCTTACCAGTAAAGACGACTTTCTCCATGACGCAGTATGCAGAGCTTTATATCAGGGAGATTGTTCGATTGCATGGGATCCCAGTTTCCATTGTGTCCGACAGGGACCCGAGGTTTACATCGTCCTTTTGGAAGAGCTTACATGCAGCCATGGGATGAAATTGCTTTTCAGTACAGCTTTTCACCCGCAGACAGATGGCCAGTCTGAGCGAGTGATTCAGATCTTAGAAGACTTGTTGCGAGCCTGTATGATCAATTTCCAGGGGACTTGGGAATCGAAGATACCTCTAGTGGAGTTTACCTACAACAACAGTTTTCAATCATCTATTTGTATGGCTCCCTATGAGGCATTGTATGGAAGGAAGTGCAGGTCACCGATTCATTGGGATGAAGTCGGTGAGAGAGAAGTACTTGGTCCAGAGATAGTTCAGCAAACTGCAGATGCGGTGGTCAAGATTCGAGATAGAATGAAGACCGCCCAGAGTCGTCAAAAGAGCTATGCCGATAAGAGGAGAAGAGATCTCGAGTTTGCCGTAGGCGACCACGTTTTTATAAAGATAGCACCTATGAAGGGGGTTATGAGATTTGGTAAGAGAGGCAAGCTCAGTCCGAGGTTCATTGGACCGTTCGAGATTCTTGAAAGAGTTGGGACACTAGCCTATCGTGTTGCCCTTCCGTCGAATCTGGTCGGGGTACACAATGTGTTCCATGTCTCGATGCTGAGGAAATATCTAGCTAATCATTCGCATGTTCTGAGCTACGAGCCGTTGCAGTTGGCTCCAGACCTGTCTTATGAGGAAAGACCCGTCCAAATCCTAGACAGACAGGAGCGCAGACTTCGGAACAAGGTGACCAAGCTGGTCAAAGTTAGGTGGCTAAATCAATCCGTGGAGGAAGCCACTTGGGAGTCAAAAGCGGATATGAGGATTCGCTACCCGGATTTGTTTGGTAAGACTTAATTTCGAGGACGAAATTTATATAAGTGGGGGAGGAACTGTAGTGCCCAAATTCAGTACACGTATAACCCATGCATTTATTTAATTATTAAATCATTTAATTAATTTTAAAGCGAGTCCTAGTAGTGCATGATTTATTTAAATACATTATTTTAAATTAGTCATGTTTATGTGATGCACGTTAAAATGTTTTTCGAGTTTCATGTTTCAGGCGATTATTCGAGACGGGATTGAGGAAAAGACCCGGTGACGATTTTTGGCAATTTCAAAAGATGGTATTTTATTTTAAGTTAAGGATGGGGCGTTTTAAATAATTTATTTAGTGTTAGCATTTTAAAGCCTTATTTATGTAATTAGTAATTTAAGAGTTTGGAACTTTTAAAATTAGTGTGTAATCATTTTAAATGAGGAGTTTGATTAAATTAATGTGTGTTAACTTTTAATTAGTATTTAATTTAGTTAATTTAGCACTAATTTCTCCTAATCAAAAACCCACACACACGTTACACACACCCACACACACTTACACGTTTTTACACACACTAAACCGTAAAACACACACACTATCACAATTAAGATTTTTATTATTTTGAGAAGAGAAAACCTAGGGTCTCCTTCCCTAGTGCAGCCGCCCACCCATCTGTATAACTTCCAGCAATATTTCGTTGAATTTATTTCGAGAAAATCGAGCCACGTTCGTCCCGGATCAAGCCCCGGTCCGTTCCCGTATCAGTATCGTCGTTTCGGTATTTTTAAATATCAAAGGCACGTATAATCTGTTATTTTTGCATCGATCTCGTCATATTATGCGTTGTGTTATTATTTATGCTTAAAAATACATGTGTGATGTGTAGAAGTTTGAGCCTTGACGTCTGAATAAAATTTGAAACGATTTTTAGATCTAAAATCACGTTTTTACTGTCTTTTTAAATACTGCGACTTTTCGGACGTGAAAATTGTATAACTTTTTGATACCTTCGATTTGACAGTAAATTCGAAATATTTGGATAAAAATTGAGTGAGTTATGGTGTTTTTTGTGGGGCCGCTCAAACTGCATTTTTCAAAAAATATGTATTGAGGTGTTCTTGAGATTTTATTGTTGCAGGCTTCGTTGGGGATCGACGGGTGATCGTTGCTGCGTATAGGTACATTGAAATTGATGTTGGGAGCATTTTTGAGGATTGGTTTCATGTCGATAGGCACTTGATTTAATTAGAAGTCGTAGGAAACGATTTGATGTCAATTGCCGTATTTTTTTGTCATATGTGTCGTAGGGTGAACGTCGTTGCTTTGGGACGTTTGTGCGAGTTGGGTCGATGTTATGGCATCCTAGCTTGGTCTCGTGGTTTCGGTTAATGGTACGTATAACCGAGTCCAGAATGATAAGCATTTCGTGTTCAGAATTTTTCGAGAGTTTCCAATTACCGCAGGTACACGGACCCTTTCACGGACCATTACACGGGGTCCGTGCCTTTGTTCTCTTCGAAGTGTCAAATTCCCGAGCCTACACGGACCCCTAGACGGACCCTAGTACGGGGTATGTGTCCCTTTTTTTCCCCGAGTTCTTCTTTTGCGCACACACACGGACCCCCACACGGACCTAGACACGGGGTCCGTGCCTTCCTTCTTCTGCACGACACATTTTAGCGCACGGACCCGGACCTAAGCACGGGGTCCGTGTCCTTCATATTTTGGGGAAAATTTTATAGCATGTTTGGGGTTTGATGTCATGGTCTAGTGCAATGATTTACAAGGTCGAGTCATGGGAATTTAAGAACGTCCTAAGGAAGGGAATGAACTCGTAAGTAAGCATGATTACCTACGTCTAAGTTATGCAAGTTAAGCATGTAATATCCTGTTTAATATGTGCATTGACGGCCCTGATCAAAGTCCAACGAATCCCTCAACGCCAAGTAAGTATGTTCGACGTGCAAGATAATATTTTAAATTTTTGAGATATGCTAAATGTCTTGTCACCAATTTATGAATGGGTTTGGAAGCCGGTGAACGTGGCCGAGGACCTCTCCACCCCGTTAAATCATGAACGGGTTTAGATCGTGATTGAAAAGCGTTAAATCATGAATGTTGACCAATCAGCCCGTTAAATTATGAACGGGGATCTCATGTATGTGGCAGTGGATACGTCCCTTTTATCCTAGTACTATGGTTTAGTCTGATCAGGCGAAATATGTTATGGGTCACTTGCTTTGAAACATTCTCTACGCAAAATTATGAAGTTCATGTATGTTCAAGTATGTACTAGTATGCAAGCATGTTTATGAAAGTTTTACGTTATGGCACGTCTATGTTATGTACGTATGTTCAGTTTAGTGCAAGTTCAAGTTTCAAGTATGTATGTCCTATTTTAAAGTTGCATATGGTTTTATTACGTAATACTCGTTATTTCCAGTTTATACGTGTTGAGTCTTTAGACTCACTAGACTTGATCGATGCAGGTGAGGATGTTTATGTGGAGACAGGAGGTGGGGACCAAGGAGCAGGCTTGGACTGAGAGGGAGGCTAAACCCGAGGACCGCCCACGTTATTTTTACGATTTTTATGCAGTTTATAATACTCTGATTTGATGTGGGTTATGATGTTTGAAACAAGCATTTTTGTCAGCAAATTTTATTGGTGAACGGACGATGTAGTGACGACCGTATTGCTTTTATTTTCTTATTCCAAAAAATTTTTAATTATTCCGCAAATTTTAGTAGTAAAAATTACGGTACGTTACATTAGGTGTGGTTTCAAAATACGTAGAAGCAAATGCATTGTAGTCGGAGATTCATCATTTGCCTACGGATAAATATATCCTATGTGATATGATGAGTTAATAATGCGAGGAGTCTATGGCTAGAGCAAGAAACGTGCTTTAGGGAAATGTGTTTTCCTAGTTGCACATATCATGCCACTATTAATACTCAAAGATAAATCGCATCGTTATAGAATTCATATGCAACTCTCGATATACCAATGGTTGCAGATTCGATCGAGATATATGTGTTGAAGGGACTGTACTATACGGTAACAATTACTTATGTTTTTTGCAGGCACTATCAGTGATACCTAAGGGATCATGAGGCGATACTACTAGACGCTCTTATCATGATCCGATGGGTGCAATCATAAATGAGTTCTGATATTTTTGATCAAGGGGTTGATGAAAAGAATGGGGTTAACCAGGGTAAACCCGAATAAGAATAAATGTTATTATGAATCACATGGAGATGTGAACCCATGGCTAGATGTATCCTTGAACCATTGAGGTCACACAAGTATGAGATTCCGTGTTCCTGTTGAGATAGTCAAATTTCAACTCCTTGAAATTTGGCACTACAATTTGATGCAGATCAAACAGGAAGCTTATAAAGGAGTTTATGAGATGATTCCATTCGATGGAAGAAATGAAAGTTAGCTTGATTGCTAATTAAGGAAGGAGAGTGGAACTGCCTCTTTTATGAAGAAGTTCAGTAAAATTGGTAACTTCCTATATGGTAAGTGAAAATTTTGATCTTTGAAATTTTCAATTTTCATTATGTGAACAAGACTTTTGTCCTTGATACATCGGCTCTCTCGAATCGTCGATCAATGTTACAATGAGTTCGGAATCATTTATTTTAATTAAATGTTGTTACTAGTAGTGATGACTACTAATATGTACATATATTATTATTATATATATCACGTGTTATCAAAAGTTGAAAACACATAATAAAATAAATAATAATGTAAGAATTTAAAACAATGAAATATTATACAGTTTGAGTACCACAAAGACTAGGAGTCCTTGTGAGAGATAGACTTCTAATTAAATTAAGAGTCTCACTGTATATATACACCATGAGGAGTCAAAAACATATACCAAAATAATTGCACACAAAATACACAAAAACTTTCCTCCTTCCTTGAAGCAAGTTTCGACCACTCCAAGTTTTGAGAGAAAATATTTCGGCCACTTGTTCTTCCACCGCCGCCGTGACACCGTTACTGCATCATCTCCAGATTTTGGAAATTCGGAGACCCCGGATTTTGAAAATTCGGATACCATATTCTCAATGCACAGATTGTCTGAAATTAATAGTAAAATCCAAGCAAGGAATCTAGTTTCTGATCGTGGACCGGATTAGACGATCAAGGAGCGATCCTTTCATAGGGATTTACAAGAAATACTATCTCCGTGTAAAAATCAAAATAGTTTGGAGTCTAGCATTTAATACGCATAGATATAGTCGCTTAACACCCTATGAATGGTTTGTTAAACACACGACACCCTAGCAACGTTTCGGTTGCCGAAATGAAAATTTTTAAACTTCCGCTCAAACGTCCATTACTCGTTTTCTTAAAAAGTACTAATTTTTTTTCTTTTAAAATAATCTTGCACCATTTTAAAAATAAAACAACTAACTATTATTTGAAAATCCAAAGGAACATATTAGAACCATAAAATCGTTAACCGTTTACCAAACCTAACAAAAATATTTCAAAAATAAAATTAATTCTAACATCTTCTCAAAAAACACTCAAAATCATCATAAGTTGTAAAAATCTTTAACTTAAACTTAAATCATAACTTAATATAAATTGCGGAAAACTAGCACTGGTCCTCGGATTATGTGCATCTTCATTCCAGTAAGATCAACCATCAAGTCCCTCATTAACATCAACATCAGGCTCACCTGCATCGATCACACCTAGTGAGTCTATTGACCAGCAAACCTTAACCATGATAACAAGTAATGCATATAAATCCACATGCAACAGTGAAAATACTTTTACTTAAAATAACTTTTCATTAACATGCACAAACTTAAACATTTTTCCTTTCATTATATACATTTTCTTTTTCATCATATACGTATAAGTTTTCCTTTTTATTGAATTCAGGTCACTAATTGTGACTTTCATGTCAGCTGATGGTCGATGGATCCTTCTATATATAACTACAGTACTCAGGCAGGGACATCAGCGACACTCTCACCCATCAACTGAGCATTGGCCTTATATATCACCATATCATCATAATCATCGTATTAGTCAAAATCACTTCATCTCCTTCAACTTTTTGTATTATCATCACTTATAAAAATTAAAACATATAATAATCAATTTTCTTTTAAACCAAGCATGCGACATATCTTTTAGCATTAACTTTTCATCATAAAATTCCATAAACATTTAAAATAAACATATTAACATATTTTATAGCATTCAAGGCACTGCCAGGACGTCTAACAATTTTTAGTGTAAAATTACCGTTTTACCCCTAGAAGCATAATTTTTCGTATTTATCCTTAGACTTCGGAACGACATCCCAAATTGTCCCAAACTTATCCTAATACCTTAAAACACTCTCATTAATTTTTCTTGGGCTTAAAATTTAAGTTTTCGATAATTTCCTCGATTTGTTTTTGAACTTAGACGTACATATCGGTTTTGACTCGTATTGACTCGAAACTTAACTAAACTTTACCAAACTTGAACCAAAGCTTAATAACACCTAAATAAACCATTTTAAACCCACTTCAAGACCAACAAGACCTTTGCTCATGCCTAAGAAGCTGCTATATTTTTCTGCACAAGAGTCCGAGTTCTAGTGTGATTCGAACCTAGGGTAGCTTCAACCCGAGCCCCTTAGCCACAGAACCAGACCCTTGGACACCCTCTTAGGGCCCTAAGCAAACCCTAGGTAAGATTTTGGACAGACACTAACCCCCCGACAGCAGCCCATCCTTCCCCCATACGCGAACAAGCCATGCGCGGCTCCCATGGAGCAACTCGTGCGTAACCTTCGCTCCAGACCTCTTGTGGTCAACCTAGAATCGTGGATAGACCCTAACAGGACCCCTGAATGACCTTAACAGCAGCTAAGTACCGTGCTTCCCGAAGACTCCTAGCCGAAACCCTAGTCCACCAAAATCCCAATTTTCGTTCAACATGCTTCTCACTACTGTCCAGCCCTTAAACCTTAATTTATGGACCCTTAAACACGTTGAAAAACGTCCTTTCTCATAGCCCTACAATGGCAGTCCCTTTGTGCATCATTAGGAAGAGTTTTAAAAAGAGAAAACTCTAGTTTTATGCATGTATATCCTTAAAAATGAAAATAAAACTTGTGCATCATATTCTTCATGCAAACATAATCAAATATACATAATATGGTGTGAAAGATATTTGAAAGAAAGTTAAGGCGTGCCTTTGCGTTTATTACGCACGAAAAACGACTTGCGATGCGAAGAATGTCGGCAGAGAGACGA
Organism: Primulina tabacum; assembly: GCF_025594145.1. Taxonomy (NCBI): domain Eukaryota; kingdom Viridiplantae; phylum Streptophyta; class Magnoliopsida; order Lamiales; family Gesneriaceae; genus Primulina; species Primulina tabacum. The sequence continues at coordinate 4,990,653 of NC_134562.1, read as the reverse complement.
GGGGTGCAACCTTGCTGATTTTTCCTTCAACTTGCTTGACTTTCCTTCTCTAAATTTCGTGTAGTGTGTGTTGCTGATGGAGAAAAAGAATCCTAGTATTGTTTAGGGGGGTGGGGCATGGGTTTAGTGCTTCAGGTTAGGGTTTATTAGTTTAAAGTTTGATATATAATACATGACATAAGCTTAGGCCCATTAACCTAGTATAATATGCCTATTAGGCCTGTTAAACAATATTTAAAATATTTTGTTAAGGAAAGTTTGTGAAAATATTAGCCGAATCCTCAAAAAGTCCATATTTTCGTCGAAAATAGAATACCGGTTTTAAATACGACTCGGCTTATAAAAACACCCCAAAAATTGAAATTTTTGAAAATACCATTTAAAATATACCATACATTAAACAATTTAAAATAACTATTTAATAAAAATATTTTCCCTCATATAGCCACCAGTCTCCGTTCCTCAATCGCATATCGAATAGCCTTTAAAATACAGTTTTATGCATTCTAGTTGAAAATCATATTTTAAACATGTAAACATGCATATCACATTTAATTTACTAGATGCAATTAAAATAGTTTAATTAAAATACATAAGAAATTTGATAATCTTGTATGCATGTTGTTGGAACATTTCATGTTCGCAATCTTTGATTTTGATGTTAACAAAACTTGTTATTGTATTTCTAACATATTTACTCATGTGTGAAGTTGCAAACACAAGAAGCAAACTGAAACCGAATTCTGCACAAACTGAATTGCTGGCAAGCTTCGGTGTTCTGATGATATATCTGAACTGGATTATCCAAAATGACAATCTGCCAACTTGACTGATCAGAAAACGCAATTTGGAACAAGTCGTATTTCACGTCAATTGGGCAAAATCGGAAGTTGTCAAGGTCTAACTGATCGCTGAATTATCGAATTGAAAACGCGAAAACAGCAATCAGTTGGGTTTGAGCAGCTGCGTTATTTTGGTAATATCTCTTAGCTCGGTTATGGAAATGTAGTGATTCAGTATGAGTTGGAAAGATAAGACGATGATCTACAAATCATCTTCAGAAGTCAAAGTCTAAATCAAAGCTTAAGATGCTGATAAATGACGATGAAACTACTAGTTCTGCACAAACTGAAATCATCTAGGATGATTTCAGATGATTTCAGCATACCAGCTGAACTGAGCTGATCCAGCTGCTGATCAACTGAACTGAACCAGTTCCTGACCAACTGAAATTGAACCAGATGAACTGAACCAGACCAGCTGAAACTTAACCGAACCAGTTGAACTGAACCAGCTGACCAACTGAACTGAACCGAACCAGCAGCTGACCAACTGAACTGAACTGAACCAAATTCTGACCAGTTGAACCGAACGACCAGTTGAGTTGACCAGTCAGGAAAAATTCCAGCAAGGCGAATTTTACCGTTGCAATCTCAGAAACAGTACAAAAAATTTCCAAATGGTCATATTATTGTGTCTAACGTATATATCATTGTTGGGACTTATAAATACAATAACTAGAAGATCAAACAAGAGCTTTTTAAGTGGATTCAAAGCATGAGCAGTTAGCATGAAGAAAATAGCTAGTTGAGAGCACAAGCCTTTGTGTGAGGACACATTTGAGATGTACACTGTAAAGGATAAATTGCTCACACACAATCACTCACACATATACAAGAGAGTTGAACTTCAAAGTTTAGTTGAGTGAGTCTACACACAAAGACGTAAAACAATATGTTTGTAGTCTTTGCATATGATACATTAAACAATATGTTGATTGTGAGGTGCTGCCTACAATTTTGAGAGCTAGGAGTTCAGTTTAGGCAGTGGGTAAGTCCTAGCTGAGTGGCTTTGTACAAAGAGTTGTATAAATCAAAGTCTTTTAGTGAATCCTTCCCAAGGTGAAGAAGGGGTGACGTAGGAGCATTTAAAGTTTTCGAACATCCATAAACAAATTCGTGTCTATTTGTTAATTGCATTTACTTATCACTTTCCATAGTTTTAAAAATGCATTGTTGAAGTATTTTGTGTCCTTCAAATAAAATATTGCACAACAAGTGTTTGATAAAATGCTTCAACCAAAATATTTTTACTCATTCAACTTGCATATATTTTAAATGCACTACAAAATATTTAATCGTTTCTACGAAGGATTATTTCGAGTGTCTTCCGCTTGGTTTGAACACCAAACTCGATTTAATTCATCGGTGTTCAATATTTCAAAAACCGTTATCCCCTAGAAGATCCTATCAATTGGTATCAGAGATGGTTGTTCTTCAAAGAGCATTGAAACTGATTTTGATGTTTAAAATTCGAAAATTTCAGATTTTTTACACATATATATGCGAAACTGAATTTTTGGCAGCTTGTAGCGACCATGGGAAAAATGGCATATCGTTTTGTTTGAGTGTCCAAATGATGAACTGCATTTTGCGTTGCAAACTAGACTCGTAGAGGTTTGCAATGGTATAAAATTTACAGTCTAGTTATGCTCGAGAAAATACAGTTTATTTGTTGAAGGCAGAGCATATGTGCTGCAGCAGAAAATAAACCATGGAGAAAATTGGTTATTTATCCCTCTTCTTTTATAATTTTCAAAATTTCAAAAATTGAGGGGGGGAAAATTTTGTTTAAAATGTTTTGAAAATATGACATTTTGATTCACACAAAAAAGGGAGAAATATGTTAGTCGGATTGATCGTTTCTCCAAGTTATGTGATCATCAAAAAAGGGGAGATTGTTGGAACATTTCAAGTTCGCAATCTTGATTTTGATGTTAAAATTTTTTTTATTGTATTTCTAACATATTTACTCATGTGTGAAGTTGCAAACACAAGAAGCAAACTGAAACCAAATTCTGCACAAACTGAATTTCTGGTAAGCTTTGGTGTTTTGATTATATTTCTCTACTGGATGATCTAAATGACAATCTGGAAACTTGAATGATAAGAAAACTCAATTTGAAACAAGTCGTATTTCACGTCAGTTGGGCAAAATCGGAAGTTGTCATGGTCTAACTGATCGCTGAATTACCGAACTGATCACACGAAAATAGCAATCGGTTGGGTTTGAGCAACTGCAGTATTTTGGTAATATATCTCAGCTCAGTTATCGAAATGAAGCGATTCAGTATGCGTTGGAAAGATAAGACGATGATCTACAAATCATCTTGAGAAGTCAAAGTCTGAATCAAAGCTTAAGATGATGATAATTGGCAATAAATCTACCAGTTCTGCACAAATTGAAATCAGCTAGGATATTTCAGCACACCAGCTGAACTGAACTGAACCAGGTGCTGACCAGCTGAACTGAACTGAACCAGCTCCTGACCGACTGAACTGAACCAGCTCCTGACCAACTCAAACTGAACCAGATGAACTGAACCAGACCAGCTGAAACTTAACCGAACCAGTTGAACTGAACAATCTGACCAACTGAACTGAACCAGCTGATCAACTGAACTGAACCGAACCAGCAGCTGACCAACTGAACTGAACCGAACCGAACCAGCTGCTGACAAGTTGAACTGAACGACCAGTTGAGTTGACCAGAGTTGACCAGTCGGAAAAAAGTCCAGCAAGGCGAATTTGACCGGTGCAATCTCAAAAACTGTACAGAAAATTTCCAAACGGTCATATTCTTGTGTCTAACGTATATATCTGTGTTGGGATTATAAATACAACAGGTAGAAGATTAAACAAGAGCTTTTTAAGTGGATTCAAAGCATGGCCAGTTAGCATGAAGAAATCAGCTAGTTGAGAGCACAAGCCCTTGTGTGATGATACATTTGAGATGTACACGGTAAAGGATAAATTTCTCACACACAATCACTCAGACATATACAAGAGAGTTGAACTTCAAATTTTAGTTGAGTGAGTCTTAACACAATGACGTAAAACAATGTTTTTGTAGTCTTTGCATATTCGACATTAAACAATATGTTGATTGTGAGGTGCTGCCTACAATCTTGAGTGCTAGAAGTTCAGTTTAGGCAGTGGATAAGTTCTAGCTGAGTGACTTTGTACAAAAAGTTGTATAAATCAAAATCTTCTAGTGAATCCTTCCCAAGGGGAAGAAGGGGTGACGTAAGAGCATTTAAAGTCTCTGAACATCCATAAACAAATTCGTGTCTATTTGTTTATTGCATTTACTTATCATTTTCCATAGTTTTAAATATGTATTGTTGAAGCATTTTATGTGTCTTTCAAATAAAATATTGCACACCAAATGTTTGATAAAATGCTTCAACCAAAATATTTTTATCCATTCAACTTGCATATATTTTAAATGCACTACAAAATATTTAATCGTTTCTTCGAAGGATTATTTCGAGTGTCTTCCGCTTGTTTTGAACACCAAACTCGCTTTAATTCATCGGTGTTCAATATTTCAAGAACCGAGCTATTGTAGATCAACGATTACCCCCTAATCGATCCTATAAATTGGTATCAGAGCGGGTTGTTCTTGAAAGAACATTGAAACTAATTTTGATTTTTAAAATTTCGAAAATTTCAGATTTTTTACACATATATATGCGAAACTAAATTTTCGTGCAGCTTGTAGCGACCATGGAAAAAATGACATATCTTTTTGCTCGAGTGTCCGAATGACAAACCACTTTTTGCGTTGCAAACTAGACTCATAGAGGTTTGCAACGGTATAAAATTTGCAGTCTAGTTATGCTCGAGAAAATACAGTTTATTTGTTGAAGGCAGAGCATATGTGCTGCAGCAGAAAATGAGCCATGGAGAAAATTGGTTAGCTATCCTTCTACTTTTATAATTTTCAAAAGTTCAAAAATTGAGGGGAGAAAATTTTGTTTAAAATGTTTTGAAATTTTGACTTTTTGATTCACACAAAAAGGGGGAGAAATATGTTAGTCGGATTGATCGTTTCTCCAATTTTTGTGATCATCCAAAAAAGGGAGATTGTTGGAACATTTCATGTTCGCAATCTTTATTTTGATTTTAAAAAAAAACTTGTTATTGTATTTCTAACATATTTACTCATGTGTGAAGTTGCAAACACAAGAAGCAATCCGAAACCGAATTCTGCACAAACTGATTTTCAGGCAAGTTTCGATGTTTTGAAGATATTTCTCAACTGGATGATTCTAATGACAATCTGCCAACTTGACTGATCAGAAAACTCAATTTGGAACAAGTCGTGTTTCACGTCAGTTGGGCAAAATCGAAAGTTGTCATGGTCTAACTGATCGCTGAATTACCCAGCTGATCACACGAAAACAGCAATCAATTGGATTTGAGCAGCTGCGGTATTTTGGTAATATCTCTCAGCTCAGTTGTCGAAATTGAGCGATTCAGTATGCGTTGGAAAGATAAGATGAGAAGTCAAAGTCTGAATTGAAGCTTAAGATGCTGATAAATGGCGATGAAGCTACAGGTTTTGCACAAACTGAAATCAGCTAGGATGATTTCAGCACACCAGTTAAACTGAACTGAACCAGCTGCTGACCAATTGAAACTGAACCAGACCAACTGAAACTTAACCGAACCAGTTGAACTGAATCAGCTGACCAACTGAACTGAACCGAACCAGCAGCTAACCAACTGAACTGAATTGAACCAGCTGCTGACCAGTTGAACTGAATGACCAGTTGAGTTGACCATAGTTGACCAGTCGGGAAAAAGTCCAGCGAGGAAAATTTGACAGTTGCAATCTCAGAAACAGTACAGAAAATTTCCAAATGGTCATATTCTTTTGTCTAACGTATATATCATTATTGGGGATTATTAATACAACAACTAGAAGATCAAACAAGAGCTTTTTAAGTGGATTCAAAGCATGTGCAGTTAGCATGAAGAAATCAGCTAGTTGAGAGCACAAGCCCTTGTGTGAGGATACATTTGAGATGTACACTGTAAAGGATAAATTTCTCACACACAATCACAAGAGAGTTGAACTTTAAAGTTTATTTGAGTGAGTGTTCACACAAAGACGTAAAACAATGTGTTTGTAGTCTTTGCATATTCGAAATTAAACAATATGCTGATTGTGAGGTGTTGCCTACAATCTTGAGTGCTAGGAGTTCAGTTTAGGCAGTGGTTAAGTCCTAGCTGAGTTGGTTTGTACAAAGAGTTGTATAAATTAAAGTCTTCTAGTAAATCTTTCCCAAGGGGAAGAAGGGGTGACGTAGGAGCATTTGAAGTCTTTGAACATCCATAAACAAATTCGTGTCTATTTGTTTATTGCATTTATTTAACACTTTCTATAGTTTTAAAGATACATTGTTGAAGCATTTTATGTGTTCTTAAAATAAAATATTGCACACCAAGTGTTTGATAAAATGCTTCAACCAAAATATTTTTACTCATTCAACTTGCATATATATGTTAAATGCTTTAGAAAATATTTAATCGGTTTCTACGAAGGTTTATTTCGAGTGTCTTCCGCTTGGTTTGAACACCAAACTCGATTTAATTCATCGGTGTTTAATATTTCAAGAACCGAGCTTTTGTAGCTCAACGATTACCCCCTAATCGATACTATCAATTGGTATCAGAGCGGGTTATTTTTGAAAGAGCATTGAAACTGATTTTGATGTTTAAAATTCGAAAATTTCAGATTTTTTACACATATATATGCAAAACTGAATTTTCGTTCAGCTTGTAGCGACCATGGAAAAATGGCACATCTCCTTGCTCGAGTGTCCAAATGACGAACCACTTTTTGCGTTACAAACTAGACTTGTAGAGGTTTGCAAGGTATAAAATTTGCAGTCTAGTTATGCCCTAGAAAATACAGTTTATTTGTTGAAGGCAGAGCATATGTGCTGCAGTAGAAAATAAACCATGGAGAAAATTGGTTAGTTATCCCTCTTCTTTTATAATTTTCAAAATTTCAAAAATTGAGGGGGAGAAAATTTTGTTTAAAATATTTTGAAAATTTGACTTTTTTATTCACACAAAAAGGGGGAGAAATATGTTATTCGGATTGATCGTTTCTCCAATTTTTGTGATCATCCAAAAAAGGGAGATTGTTGGAACATTTCATGTTCGCAATCTTTATTTTGATGTTAAAAAAACTTGTTATTGTATTTCTAACATACTTACTCATGTGTGAAGTTGTAAACACAAGAAGCAAACTGAAACCTAATTCTGCACAAACTGAATTTCTAGCAAGAGTTGGTGTTTTGATGATATTTCTCAACTAGATGATCCAAATGACAATCTGCCAACATGACTAACTAGAAAACTCAATTTGGAACAAGTCGTATTTCACGTCAGTTGTGCAAAATCTGAAGTTGTCATGGTCTAACTTATCGCTGAACTACCGAACTGATCACACGAAAACAGCAATCAGTTGGGTTTGAGCAACTGCGGTATTTTGGCATTATATCTCAGCTCTGTTATCGAAATGAAGTGATTCACTATGCGTTGGAAAGATAAGACGATAATCTACAAATCATCTTCAGAAGTCAAAGTTTGATGCACACCAGCTGAACTGAACTAAACCAGGTGCTGACCAGCTGCTTACCAACTGAACTGAACCAGCTCCTGACCAACTGAAACTGAACCAGATGAACTGAACCAGACCAGCTGAAACTTAACCGAACAGTTGAACTGAACAAGCTGACCAACTGAACTGAACCAGCTGATCAACTGAACTGAACCGAACCAGCAGCTGACCAACTGAACTGAACTGAACCAGCTGCTGACTAGTTGAACTGAATGACCAGTTGAGTTGACCATAGTTGACCAGTCGGGAAAAAGTCCAGCAAGGAAAATTTGACCGTTGCAATATCAGAAACAGTACAGAAACTTTACAAACGGTAGTATTGTTGTGTCTAACGTATATATCATTGTTGGGGCTTATAAATACAACATCTAGAAGATCAAACAAAAGCTTTTTAAGTGGATTCAAAGCATGTGCAGTTAGCATGAAAAAATCAGCTAGTTGAGAGCACAAGCCCTTGTGTGAGGATACATTTGAGATGTACACTGTAAATGATAAATTTCTCACACACAATCACTCACACATATACAAGAGAGTTGAACTTCAAAGTTTGTTTGAGTGAGTCTTCACACAAAGACGTAAAACAATGTGTTGGTAGTCTTTGCATATTAGACATTATACAATATGTTGATCGTGAGGTGCTACCTACAATCTTGAGTGCTAGGAGTTCAGTTTAGGCAGTGGGTAAGTACTAGCTGAGTGGGTTTGTACAAAGAGTTGTATAAATTAAAGTCTTCTAGTGAATCATTCCCAAGGGGAAGAAGGGGTGACGAAGGAACATTTGAAGTCTCCGAACATCCATAAACAAATTCGTGTCTATTTGTTTATTGCATTTACTTAACACTTTCCATAGTTTTAAAGATGCATTGTTGAAGCATTTTATGTGTCTATTTCTTTATTGAATTTTTTTCTTTTTTTTTTAAAAAACCTCACATAGCATTCGGTCGAATCATAAAATATTTTTGACATCATTTTAAAATAACTCAACCAATTATAATTTGAAAACCAAAGGAAATAGCATCAAATCATCCAACATTTTCTAAACCTAAAAATAACATTTGAAAAGTATAGCATATACTATAACATCTCAAAAACCACTCATAAATAAATAAAACTCATAAAAATATCTTTAACCTGACTTAAAATCATAAATCAAAGCTAGTGCCGAAAACTAGCCTAGGTCCTCGGGTTATGTGCACCTCCAGTCCAGTCAGATCAACTATCATTGTAGAACCCGTAAATCAGTCTACGTATAAGCCATGCACAATTCTAGATTTTTAAATTTAATTGACTTCATTGCATGATTATTTAAATGGATTTCTTTGAAGTTAATTATTTTATTATTTCAGTTCAGTAGTTTGATTTTTAGAATTTCAGTTATTTTAGTGAGGCCGGACTGGAGTTGGAGTTTTGAGATAGAATTTAAGATCCAGAAAATATTTCCAGAAGTTAATTTAGCTAGCAAGTAAGTTCATTTAAGTTATAAATGGAGGTTTGAGAATTTAATTTAATTATTTGAGGTGATTAAGAAATAAGCTCATTTAAGTTGCATAATTAAGGGGTTAGCTCACCAAATTAATTAAAGGATTAGTAAAGTTTTTAAGGGTTATTAATTCACTAGATAATTATTTTTCCCTTCCTTTTATTTAGTGAATTTCGGCCACCCCCTTAGACTATTAAACAATTCATTTGCCTTGCCACCTTTGACCCTTTCTTGTATTTAATTAGGAAGATAATTCTTTGATCTTTCTAGCACCATTTAATGATCTAATTAGCATTATCCTATCCTAGTCTAGCATGTAAAAATCGGCCATCACCATTCTAGAAACACCCAACATAGACTTGATATCAAACAACCATTCAAAATTCAAAAAAAGAGGGAGACTTGGTCATACATTGAACCCCTTTATTATTGGATCTCCCCCTCACTCTCCTAACCATCATTCCCCCTCCGTCATTCACGAAATTCAGAGAATTTTTCAGTAGAAAAACCGTGGGAATTCAGTAGGAAGCAAGGGAGGAAAATTGAGAGTAAAGAAAACAAGAGAAGCACTCCACCTCCTCCGTGCCGCGTCGTCGTCGTTTCGTTCGTTTTCTTTCGAAACAAAACCAGGCATGTCTAGATTTCTTTCAAACCTCAATCAAGTCATATTATCAATTATTTTTCAGTATATGATCATGTTTTATCAAGCAAAAACCGAGATACATGTCAAAACATTTTGAAACAACACATGCAGAATTTTCGATTTTTCCTTAGCAAGCTTCACGGTTTCTTTTGGTTTGTGAGTTTCAGGTATCGGATCGACTCCAGGCTCCCAAGGCGACTTATATACATGTAATAGGATGCATTAGGACCACATTTGTCCATTGGTTTCAACCCATGCTTGCTGGAAAGCAAAAGAAATGACAGCAACACCATTTGTGTCCCTTTTTGAGTTCGAAAATTTCAGTTTCCTGTCATGAGGGTTTGATCTGATCTTGGCTGCCCTAAGGGCTCTTAGCCATGGTTAGATCACTCCCCTAGCATGTCTAAGACGTGACTAAGTCGCCCTTTTGGTGGCTTGGTCCATGATGCATCGGTTTTAATCAAATCAACAAGAACAGCCCCTTTCCCCATTCGGCTTCTTCATTGGTTCAGCATATGGTTTCGGTTTTTGGTTGCTTGGTATGGATCTTGGTTGGCCTATGGCCCATAGCCACGGTTCATACCATGCCACTATATGTCTAGATCGTACCATGGTCAATCAAATGGCCACTGGAACGACGCAAGACATCGATCTAATCAAAACACTACACACGCATGCACGTTGGTTCTCGGTTGGAGTTTCGGTTGAGTTTTGGTGTGACGCGGATTGTAACTGGCCTAGGGCCATTAGCCATGTTTCAAATCACTCCTTGGGATGTTGGTAAGAGTCTCTGGTTGGTGGTTCACGCCCCAATGGCCGGTAGTCTCGAAAACAACACAAGTTACACGATTGTACAGTTGCTGGAAAATTACAGCAAGTTGCTGTGTCGGTTCGGTGGCTCGTTCGAGTTCTTGGTTGGCTTTTAGCCCATGTCCTTGGACTGGACAGTGCCTCATTGTGTTAGTAAGGTCATGTTTTTGACCGTTTGTGATTCGGATCATTTTCGAGGTCGTACGAGAATTTACGGTGCAATGTGCCAAATTGACTCTCGAAAGAGCGTTTCGTGTTTTGGCCTCCATTCCACCTAGATTTCGACCCTATAATTTTAGGAGCATTATTTTATGATTTTTCAGCGTATTTTAATCATGACTATACGTCGGTTCGGTGTCGGTTCAGGTTGGCTCGGAGTCATGATTAAATGCGAAGTCATTAGGCGTCATAGTCGCATCTTTTGAACTAAATTGCATAGTTGGTCAAGTTTAAGCTATTGCATATTTTTCATGGCACAGTTAGGTTGCAGCGAGCCTGGGAACGATCCAATCCAATCCAGTTGGTAAAATTACGGGACATTTTCATTATGCCAGTTAATTATTTTACGTGCATTAAATAGAAAATGATTATTTTTGAGATTTATGCGATGTGGCTTGTGGTTCATTCACTATGTGGGAGTGTTATTTTATACGATCGCCAATGACCGATCAGTTCAGTATGGTACCACCCGGTCGCCAGTGACCGGCCAGCTCAGTTCAGTTTCAGCCTCCCTGGTAGCCAGTTACCGATCAGTTCAGCTTAGTGCAGGGGCCACAGGCGTAAAACATAATCTCAACAGAAAATTTTATCAGTTATTTCAGCACAGGCTCCAAGGAGCAAACATTTTTTTTTCTGTGTTTATAAGTTCAGTTATGCACGTATTATAATTGCTCAGTACAGATTATTTTCAGTATGCCTCAGGACAGGATATGTTAACTCATGCATATTTTAATTCAGATTTTTACTCGTTACCTGCGATATATGCATGCTGAGTCTTTAGGCTCACTAGACTTGATTGTTGTAGGTACTGATGAGGCCAGGGCCGAGGGCGGGGACCAGTGAGCCAGCTTGGGTCGGCAGTAGTGGCACCCGAGGACCTCAGAGCAGCAGTTGTTATTTTATTCCGCAAACATTTTATCAGTCATTGGATATTTTTAAATTGTGATTTTTGGCAAACTTTATTTTCTTCCGCTGCAATATTTTGAAATATTGAACTTGATTCACCAGTGATTTTATGAATGAGGCCATTTAAGTTCTTTTAAAAAGAAAATTTTTAATTTTTCCGCAAATTTTCAAGCAAGAAGTTCTAAGGCCTCTGCAATCATTACCTCCATCAATTTCATAATCACCTGCATCAATCACACCCAGTGAGTCTAAAGACTCAACACATCATATTCTTGATAACAAGTAGTACGTAATACAATTCACATGCAACAGTGAAAATTACTTGTAATTAAAATAACATTTTTCATAATAATGCATAAACTTTAACTTAAACATTTTCATAACCATAAACATGTCCATATCATCCTCAACGTATACATATTCCTGTTCATATTTGTGTTTTGTTGAATTCAGATCGTTGATTGTAAATTTCGTGTTCGTATACGTGTTGGGCGATGGATCCATCTACATGTAACCACAGTACTGGGCAGCGGGGACACCAGCGACACTCTCACCGGTCAACTGGGCCTTGGTCTTATGTATTAACATATCATCGTAAACGTGTTCATATCCGTATCCAAGGAAATACGATCGTCGGGCTCCCACTCGGACCATAACCCTCACGATATCTCCAACATATCATCATATTAGTCACAATTTCTTAACGTCCTTCAACATATTATCATCACTTAATAAAAATCATGCACATACGTATCGTTTTTATTTTTGAAACCAAGCATGCAATATTTCTTTTAAATGCTCAATAATTAATCCATAAAAAATCCATGAATATTTAAAAATCATGATTTAACATATAAAAATTCATAAACATCCATAATCATTGAAAATAATTATATTAGCATATTAAATAGCATTTAGAACACTGCCATGACGTTTACAAATTTCTAGGTGTAAAATGATTGTTTTACCCCTAGACATAAAATTCATGCTTTTGACATTTTCTTAATTTCATTGACTCTAACATGTCCCAAATAATTATTTAAGCTTACATGAATTTTTTAATATTTTTATTTAGCTTAAATCGAGGGCTTTTAATTTATTCTTTAACTAAGACGTATTAGTGCGTTTTAATCCTGAATTAAAACAAACCTTAATATAAAATTCCCAAAATAAAAACTTATACTTTTAATAATTATTTGAGCTTAAATATAAGTTTTCATAATTTTATAAAGCATAAAACTAGCCTTTTTAATTAATTCTTTCATTAGCGTTTCGTGAGACGATTAAATCCCGGATAAATCCAAATCTCGTTATTTTGATCCCAAACTTTAAACATAGCATTTTTATTATTTATTCTACCATTCCAAGTCATGAGCCACACCCATGGACCCATGGATTCAATTTTCTTTCTTTAATTTTCGTTTTTGACACTTTATCGAACACACCGAGTCATCTCCCAAAATACTCGAGCCACGCCCGAGCCACCTTGAGCCAAAACCTAGCCAACCCATATAGAGACCCTAATGACCAATCGCAGCCCTTGGACCTAGCCCCTGGCTCGCTCAAAACCCTACTGGACAGTAGACCAATTGTATGTATGTGTGTGCGTGAGGTTCCTTCCATTCACCAAGACTCTTAGCCAACTAGGACACCTCCAGCCCTTAACCACTTGACCCCTCGTGACCCTAACCTTCCCTGGACCATGCCCAGACCAAGCCCAGACCAACCCAAGCCCCTGGACGCGAGCGGAGCAGCCCCTGAACACAGCAGCAGCCTGGACGCAACTAGCTGCCAAGAGTTTCCCTCACATTTTCTGTCTTTGGCTCGAGCCACCTCGAGCCACCCTGCACCAACTCATGACCACCCCCTCTAGGAACCCTCCTGGACCTTTAGAACCATTGGACTCAGCCCCAAGCCTGAAAACCGAAGCCCCCCACTTCTGCACAAGCATGGTCGAGAAACCCACAAGCACTAACACTCTTGTTTTCTTACTTAGCCTTTTACCCCACGAGCCAGCCCTTGAACCAGCTCCTCAGGAACCTTCTTAAGACCCTAAGGACCTGCCCTAGCCCAGCCCAAAGCCACTGGCCGAGCCACAACACCCTGCACAACATGCTGCACATCTGCGCTAATCTTCCTTGAAACTCACGGGTTAGAGTCCTAGCTTGCTAGCATGGGCGGAGCCATATGTGGGGCTGGGTTGGGCTCCAGCCCCACCTAATTTTTTTTTTAAAAAAATTAATATGTTTTATTTTTAAAATTTTTTTGATTAGCCTCAATGTCCAATCTATTTTTTCTTTCTTTTTCACTTGTGTGCTGCGTCATCTCTATTCTTCTCTCTCAAACTATCACAATTTTCATTACTTCAAATGGCCGTAACTTCATCATCGATCGAGTTTTCAAAATCGATTGTAGATTCGGAAAGCCCATGGCATAAGCTTTCTTTTAATACCAAAGTTTCGAAGTTTCTTTGTCATCTTGAAATCAGTCGTCACCCACCGGTCGCCGTTTTCACCAAAAATCATGAGAAAATCTTAGTGTTAGACTTTCTCCCGCTTGTTCTTATTATTCTTAGTTAGATTTCGAATTTTAAGGGTAATTTCAGATTTTAGTGTTTCGAAATTTGGGTATTTTGGTTTTTTTGAATTTCGATAATTGATATATATTAAATTGTTGATTGTAGGTACTATATTTCAGCCGATTGATGGTATTGATAATTTTTTAAAATTTATTTGAGAATTATTTCGAATTTCTAGATTTTATATTGGGGATTGTCGATTTTTAGTGTTGATTATTTATTATTTGGATGTTTAGATGCTATAAAAAATATAAATGCAAATTTATGGAATTTTGTATATTCAGAATTATGTAAATGTGATTTTCGAACTTATAAGGCTGTAAAAATTTTATATTTAAATATATTATGACTTAAGATTTCAAATGTTAACTTCGGAATTGTTTTGAGATAATTATAATTGTTTGAGGTTTATTGGATTAAAGTAACAATTATTTAGTGCTGGTAATGTTGATTTGATTCAGTTAGCCATAATAAGTTAAACTAAAGTGATATTTTGTGGTGTAGACGGCACAATAAAATAATAATAAGTTAAACTAAAGTGATATTATTTAGTCCTGGTAATGTTTTTTGGTTGAAAAAATTGATAACGATTTAATAATGAATGAGTTTTATTCTAAGACTAATCGAAGAGCACAATTTCAGTAGTGTTTTCGTTTCATATTTTTGAAAGTATTAAATATTAAATATTCTTCTTCTATGTTTTAATGAAGTCAATATTTACATATTTTTTATTTTAAAATTTTTAATTAATTATTTATTTTATTAAATACAGCATGGGACGGAGCCAGCCCCAGGTAATTTTGAATCCTGGATCCGCCCCTGCTTGCTAGAACTCCTCACCAGCCCTCTTGACTCGAGTCCTAGCGTGGCTAGGACTCTTCCCTTGACCCAGGCACTACCCTAGCCCAGCCCTGGTCCACCCAAGCCAAGCCTTGCACCAAGTCTCCCCCTTAACCGAACCCTATGACACCAAGCAACCACTTATGGTTTCCAGCTTTTGTTGTTCGGTTTCGCAACGTTTTAGTTGTGTTATTTGGACCCTAACTCGTGTAAAAACATGCATAATCCATACCCTAACCATGGCAGCCCCGTGAACAACATAAAACATGATTTTTGAACCAAAACACAAGAGTTTAACACATGTTCATGCATAGTTACGAAAATAACAATTGTGTGCCATGTTTTCATTCAAAATATGCTTAGATAATTAATATGGTGTGATAGATGTTTGAAGGGGAGAATATGGCGTGCCTTTGCTTATTTAACGCACGAAAAACCGTTGACGATTGCGAAGAACGGGGACGACAACCTTGGCTAGATGTTCCTTGAAGCCTTCAAACTTTTTCGTCTACAATTTTGATGTGTGTGTGTCGTGTATGAGGAGTTTTGGTGTGCCAAAAATCTGAAAAAGTGGCCGTGTGCTTATGGGAGGGTTTGGGGTGATTTAACATATTATATAGTTTATAAATCCTTAATTAAGCTTAGGCCCATTAAGCATACAAATTAGGCCCATTAATGCTTAGTTAGAATTTGATTAAAATTTTAAAAATAATTTTGTTTTAAAAAGTTTGTAAATTTATTAGCCGGGTTGTAAAACCGTTCGTATTTTTGTTGAAAAACCAACATCGATAAAATTTACGTCTCGGCGTATAAAATCACCTCAAAATCACATATTTTTCAAAAATAATAAAAAGCATCACCCATATTTTAAATAATTAAAAACAATTATTTAATAAAAATATTTTATGTTTCTCAGCCCTCGGTCTCCGTTCTTCGATCGCAACTCGAATAACCTTTAAAAATACTTTTTAATGCAACCATATAGAAAAATATATTTTAAACATGTCAATATGCACAACATAATTAATTAATGCAACAAAAACATTTAATTAAAATATAAGAGAATTTAATAATTTGTATGCATGTGTTTCGTGTGGACTTTTAAATTTTCGGAACGTTACATTATGTGTCCTTCAAATAAAATATTGCATACCAAGTGTTTGATAAAATGCTTCAACCAAAATATTTTTACTCATTCAACTTGCATATATTTTAAATGCTTTAGAAAATATTTAATCGGTTTCTACGAAGGATTATTTCGAGTGTCTTCCGCTTGGTTTGAGCACAAAACTCGATTTAATTCATCGGTGTTCAATATTTCAAGAACCGAGCTATTGTAACTCAACTATTACCCCTCTAATCGATCATATCACATGTGGTTCATGTGGACCTTCAAATTTTCGGGACGTTACATCCGCTGCATCTTGGGTGCGAGAGTACGATGTCCCAAAATCTTCTATATATTTTCCCTTATTTTGTGGCTCATGAATTATGGCTGTGTGTTAATTTGTATATTTTTTTATGTTGTGACGTAGTGAGAGATGATTTAGATCTTCACAAGATGAGGTAGCTTATCTGAAATTTTTTCATGGTCTATAGATACGATATTGTTTGTGAATACTATGTTTTATCATCTTCATAGACAAAGTGACAATTGTCTATGAAGATGTTGATCGACGTGACAATTGCATTAAGATTTTTTTTCATGGTCTATAGAGAAGTTGATCGATGTGACAATTATACTAAGATTTTTTTTATTAAGATATCATGCAGAGACTCTTATTCAAGCACTTCGGAGTGGGAATATGATGAAGAGCATTTTTTTTTTGGTGTTTGTCGACATTCTGAAGCATCTCGAGAAAGAAAGAAGGGGTACGTGCACTTGCTTTTATTTTTTCCAGATTTTATCTGGTTCAAATTGCTCAGAGAGATTACTATAACTATAGAATTTCGAATTTGTTTCAAGGTGTTTCTTTAAGTGTTATATACGAAAGAGTTACAAAAGGCAGAAATTTAATGGTTAATCATCATAATCTGTCCAAACTGAACCATTTTGATTCAAATTCTTATTAAATAGAATTAAACAGTAGTTCAAAATGATGGTATTTTCAAAATATGCAATGCACAAACAATAGTAAAAGAGAAATATGCAAAACATGAATACATAAATCAAGCATGTAGTTTCAACAAGAATAAGCAACTCTAACTCATAAATTTCAACCAACACAAAATCATAACATGCTTACCAATTGCAATATTCATAAACAACGAAAGTGTCCCTTATTAATTAAGCACGATCAATAAATGCAAGGGAATTTCTAGTTAAACTAGCATAAGATAGAATATTTAATTGACATTTTACTCAAGTACCACAGAATAAATAATAAAACTAGGGGCAAGGGTACCGAGTTTTCATGATGATATGTGACTGAAATTTTAGTTTTCTCTCCTTTTCCATTGATGATGGCAAAAGTCATGAATTTTTTGACAAAAACTCCAACTTTTCCTTAACCTTTTTTTCTTGTGGCAGCACAATGGTCTCAACTTGAATCAATAAACTGCTTTTACTCGTGCATAACCAGACTGAAAATTTTATACTGATGTGATCCTTTATGAGTTTAGTTTGCAATGCAAAAAAAAGTTTGTCATTTGGACACACGAGAAAGAACTTATTCCATTTTTTCCAAGGTTCTTATAAGCTATCAGATTTGCATGTATGTGTATGAAAACTATGAAAATGAATTTTAAAACTAAAAGTCTGTTTCAAACACTCTTTCAAGAACAATCCGCTCTGATATCACTTGATAGGATCGATTGGGGGATAATTGTTGAGCTACATAAGTTAAGTTCATGAAATATTGAACACCAATGAATTCAATCGAGTTTAGTTTTCAAACCTGGCCTAAGACTCTCAAAATAATACTCCGTAGAAATCAATAAAATATTTTGTAAAGCATTTAAAAGTTATGCAAGTTGAATGAAAAAAAATTTTGGCTGAAGCATTTTGTCAAACAATTTTATGCAAATTTTTTGGTATTTAAAAAAAAATTAAATGCTTCAACAATGCATAATAGAAACAATAGCAATAATAAGTAAATATGATAAATAAATATACACGAATTTTTTGCTGATATTTGGATATTAATAACTCATATTTGACCTCTTCTTCTCATTGGAAAGAATCCACTAGAAGACTTTGATTTATAATTATTTATACAAACCTTTTTCAACTTAGAACTTCTCTATTGCCTAATTGAAATTCATAACACACTCTCGATTGTAGGCAGCAATCTCACAATTTGTATAATGTTTAACATCTCTTATAAAAAACCACAAATGCAATATTTAATAACTTTGTGTGAAGACTCACTCAACTAAACTTTGAAACTCAACTCTCATGTATATGCGACTTAGAACTCATATTTGACCTCTTCTTCTCCTTGGAAAGAATCCACTAGAAGACTTTGATCTATAATTATTTATACAAACCTTTTTCAACTTAGAACTTCTCTATTGCCTAACTGAAACTCATAACACACTTTCGATTGTACGCAGCAATCTCACAATTTGTATGATGTTTAACATCTCTTATGAAAAACCACAAATGCAATATTTAATAATTTTGTGTGAAGATTCACTCAACTAAACTTTAAAGCTCAACTCTCATGTATATGTGTGAGTGTGTGTGAGGATTTTTACAGTATATGTATATGTGTGAGTGTGTGAGGATTTTTACAGTATATGTGAAGGATTGTTTGCTGAGTATCTTTGGGATGCTTCAAACAAAATATTCTCCAATGAGCTGCAATAGCTCGTGTTCTAAGAATATAAAAACCGATAAATTAAATCGATTTTGGTTAAAAACCAAGTGGAAGAAACTCGAAGTAATCCTTCGTTAAGAAGACTGTTGTGAGGCCCGGGGCCGAAGAGGGCGGGGGGTGATCGCCGGTGCCATGAGGTTTCACGGACAATGAGCGGCTCCTGGCAGGCTTCTAGGTAGAGGGAACATGAATGAACCGATCCCACCCGGGAATGAGAGGGATTCCGAGACTGTTCAATGTAATGGACTGTAGAATTGAAGAGGGCTAAAAAGATTTGATATGTACTACTCATATCACGAAGGTGCATCTTCTTTTCGGTAGCTCATCACATAAGAACTCCAAAATTAAGCGTGCTTGACTTGAGGTAATTTTGGGATGGGTGACCTCCTGGGAAGTTTTTTCAGGGTGCGTGTGAGTGAGGACATAAGCACGCTGGAAAGACACGTCTTGATACAGTGAGAATAGTCGTCGAATCTGGGGCGTTAAAGTTGGTATCAGAGCCGACCTCTCTGAGTACGGTGTGGTTTGGGGACGAACCAAGCGGAAGCTGGTGGGCATGTGAGGCCCGGGGCCGAAGAGGGTGGGGGGTGATCGCCGGTGCCATGAGGTTGCACGGATAATGAGTGGCTCCTGGCAGGCTTCTAGGTGGAGGGAACATGAATGAACCGATCCCACATGGGAATGAGAGGGATTCCGAGATTATTCAATGTAATGGACTGTACAGTTGAAGAGGGCTTAAAAGATTTGATATGTACTACTCATATCACGAAGGTGCATCTTCTTTTCGGTAGCTCATCACATAAGAACTCCAAAGTTAAGCGTGCTTGACTTGGGGCAATTTTGGGATGGGTGACCTCCCCTGAAGTTTTTCCAGGGTGCGTGTGTGTGAGGACATAAGCACGCTGGAAAGACACGTCTTGATACAGTGAGGACAGTCGTCGAATTTGGGGCGTTACAACTGTCATATTAGAGGACATAAGCACGCTGGAAAGACACGTCTTGATACAGTGAGGACAGTCGTCGAATCTGGGGCGTTACAACTGTCATATTAGAAAACATTTTATCTTATGTAAACTGAATAACCGAAAAGGGACAGATTAGTGTTTGTATTCATCAGTTCAGTTATGGTGACAACTGAACTTACGGATACTCTAACTGATCCAAGCAGTTTGAAAACAATTGTTAAAAAGTTAAATACACAAAATATGTTTATGGATGTTCGAAGACTTCGACTGCTCCTACGTCACCCCTTTTATCGCCTCGGGTAGGATCCACTAGAAGACTTTGATTTAAACAACTCTTTGTACAAACCCACTCAACTAGGACTTACACCACTGCCTAAACTGAACTCATAGACTAGACTGAAGGCAGCACCTTCAAGTCAACACTTCTTTAATGTCTATGTAAGAAAGACTACATACACAAGTTTAACGTCTTTGTGCAAGACTGTATTTGAGTGAATGAGAGTGTTTGTGCGTGAGAACTGAACAAGGAAGTTCTCACACACTGAGGGAGATAAGCTTCTAATCTAAGCTGATGTAACTATATAGAGTTCCCTCTGGGCTGATTTCTTCTGAAAGCTGATGTGCAATGAGTGTGCCCTTTCTTTTCTCTCGTATATGCTTAAAAGATTTTTCACTTCTTATTCTTCTTCTTGTTCTTCTTGTTGTTGTTGTTGAGTCTTCACTGATCTTCTCTTTATATAGGCGGGAAAACTGATCGTACAGTGAGACTCATTGGTTGTATCTGTTGCATCTTGAATTCGTTTCTTGGACTTTGTGTCTCGACTTTTCGACTGCCCTTCTGAAACGTTTTGTCTTTAATGCTCTGATGAAACGTCCATTATTGTCCTTTGACTGGATAATGACTTTTTACCTTCACGTACAGCTGGATTTCACTTGAGAGAGTTTGTCTTCATTCATAACTAAAAGATTCTGACTGATGCTTCGAACTGGTCAGTTGAACTGATCTTTTAGTTGGGCTGGTGAAATCAGTTGACTCGTCAGTTGAACTGATTTCACTCTTGTTCAGTTGGGCTGATCAACAGGGTTTCTTCATCAGTTGAACACTACTTCGGCTGGCCAAGCTTCTGAGGTTCTCCTGCTGAACCACCTATCAACTGTACAATCAGCTGGACTGCTCAATTGACGTAATCAGTTAGACTGATTCATTTTGTGCGATCAGTTGGGTCTTCAGTTTGCGATGTAAACATCTCGTGAGTGATCCTAGATGTTGTACACTAAAGGTAGATCATTAGTAACACAATTAACAAGTTTTGTTATCATCAAAATCAAGATTGCGAACTTGAAAAGTTCCAACAATATGTATATATCCAATGTATCCTCATACTTGGGTTTGCTCTCATTCTAGTTAATCTCTTCATACAGTTTGTTAATACTTTGAATCTTCTTCAAAAGCTTGTATTTGATATTCAATATGTTGTATTTATATGTTAGACACGAGAATATGACTGTTTGGAAATTTTCTGTATTGTTATGATATCGAAACATTCATTGCTGTCTTGCTGGCACTTTTCCTCGAGCCTAACTGATTTTGACGTTTTTGTTCAGTTGGGATCTTCTGCTAAACTGATAATTCGGTTGAGGTCGTCAGCTAGATTTATCATTCAGTTTGGTCTTGTCAGTTAGACTGATCATTAAATTAGGTTTTCCAACCATCAGCTTTACTTGATAACATTTGATTTAGCCTAACTGAAGTGAGATATGACTTGTCCCAAATTGAGTTTTCTATTCAGTAGTTTTGACAATTTGTCATTTCCATTATTGAGCTGTGAGATATTATCAAAACACTTAAGTTGAGCAGATTTTTAGCTTGGCTAAATTCGAGTTCCAGCTTGAAACTTGAGTAAATATGCTAGAAACAAAATAACAAGTTTTGTTATCATCAAAATAAAGATTGTTAGAGTTTGTAAACCTAACATTTACCTTGACCGATAATTACTCGAAGTACGAGTTTAAATATTTAATGAAATATAAATCTAAATAATTTGAAATATTCAAAGAATTCAACATAATCGTGTAGCAAAACATCATAATCAATAATTAGTGGAATTGTTTTGATCAATGATGGGATTCATTTAACTGTCACCGTCGTTTTGGGGCTATGCGCTTGAAACAGAGGCAATGTTGCTAAATAATGTCCATACAAAATCAATGGATAAAAAACATCATTTGAGATATCGATGGAAAAACCTCTCAAATATTCTTACTTATGAATATGAGAATGTCTTGTTTATGTAAAACAAACAATAGAATCAAATTGGATAGTGGAGCTATTTTGTGGGAAATCTAAAGAATTTTATTGGATATTACTTTTATTATCTCAATGAGACGAAAATGTTTGTTTTCAAAAATGTCATCTTCTTACAGAAAGAGAAAACGTGAGATGATAGAACTCAAAGAAATTTAAGATACACCAATAACTAAATAATGAAACCCGCACCCAATAGCCTGTATAGAAAGTACATATACATAGGAGATCTGAAAGGATCTTATATCGCCCGTAAGGTGTGGTCTGCTTCTTGAAGAAGACCATGACAGGCCTGACCAAAGACGTGATCCAAGGGCCTTCAAGAAAGAAATCTATGATGCCGATTCATCTCAATGGCTTGAAGAAACGGAGTCCGAAAAGGACTCCAAGCATTTGCGCCAAGTTTGGACATTGATGAATCTACAAGTGAAAACTTGAGGCTGATGGGAAAGTAAAGGTACATTGGTTGCAAAAAGTTATACTCAAAGGAAAGGGATTAACTATGAGGAAAATTGTCACTAGTTGAAATGTTCACGTCCATTGGGATTTTGTTTGTCATATCATCATAATATGACTGTGAGATATGGAAAATGGATATTAAGATAACATTCCTTAATAAATATATTAAAGAAGATATTTAAATGTCTCAACATGAAGGATTCACATATGTTGGAAGAGGGCATATGTAGAACCCAAAATCAGCACACGTAAACCCTTGCATTTATTAAATGGTTAAAATTATTTATTTAATTTTTTAATGATTTTTTTTAACCATGCATGATTTACGATTCGCATTATTTTAAATTGTTACATGTTAATTGTGATGCACGTTAAAATGTTTTCTTGAGTTTTGTGTTTCAGGTGAATATTCGATATGGGATCGAGAAAAGAGACCGGTGACGATTTAGGTGATTTATGAAAATGTTCTATTTTTTATTTCAAGTCATGAAAATTAGTATTTCAATTGATTTATGTAAATTTAAGGATTTAAAACCAATTTAATTTATTAGGTGATTTTGAAATTTTTAAGCTTTTCCAAAAATTACTAAGTTGAGTAGTGAGGATTTTAAACCTTGTAAATTAGTTTAATAAATCTTTTAGTGGGGTTAAATAATTAGATTTGTATTATTTTTATTATTAATTATTTACATATGCATGTTTAGCCCTTAATTAATTCCCTACACACACACATACGTTACTCACACACCACACACACCATCGGCTGCACACACTTCACACACACATGGTGTTTCATTTTTTTGAGAAAGCTAGGGTTCTTGAACTCCTCCAGCAGCCACCCTTCCCCTTCAAAATTTATTTAGCAAACTCTCGTTGGTTTATTTAGCAAGAAATCGTGCAGAAACGTCTCCTGGTCATCTTCCGTAAACCACCGCATCGATATTCGTTACCTCCAAGCGTTTAGACGCAAAGGCATGTATATTCTTTTATTTTCACATTGATCTTGTCGTAGTAAGTGTTTTGATGTGTATTATGTGCAAAATCCATGTATGTTATGCAAAGGTTTGAGAAAAAAATGTTTTGAAATGATTTTGGATCAAAATTTTAGATCTCCAAAACGAGTCTGTTGTCACTTCGAATACTATGAATTTTAGGTCGACTTTCTGGAAAAACTTTCAGCATATAAAACATAGTACTTTTTGATACCTTCAATTTGACAGTAAATTCGTAATTTTTGGACAATAAACGAGTGAGTTATGATCATTTTTGTGTGACTGCTAAAACTGTGACGTTTTTAAAAATATGTTCTTCATGTTTCTTGAGTTATTTGGTTGCACGCTTCATTGTGAATCGCCGAGTGGTCATTGTTGCATTTAGGTGTGTCATGTGTTGTGATCAGTCATCCTTCGGTGTTTCGTTTCGAGTCGGTACGGGTTTGGTTTCATTAGAAGGCATAGGGAAGTAAATGGGTAGAAGGTGACATTTTTGGATTGAGTTTGCGCAGAATTAGAGCTGAAGCGCTGCACTAAGAACGCTGTAGGGTAGCGCCTAGGTGCTAGACAGGCACTACAGCCCTGCTCCTCAGTGCGTAGGCACTGGTTCTAGTATCTTATGGCTTAGAATTTAGGTGCTATTGCTTTTTTTGGGTACTAATATGTCGTTATGTCCAAGCTTGATGAGGGTTAGACTAGGTGTTATGAGTCTTGAATGGGAATCTTTGAGTCATGGTTTAAACGGGGTTCAGGTTTTCCATTATTTGGGAAATGTTCATACTTCACATCAGGATTTGGTTCGGGGTTCGATGTCATGGTTTAGTAGGACGTGTAACATGGTCAAGTCCCGAGTGGTCTAGAAATTCATAAGCTATTTATTTACTTCGGTGGGGAGTTTGCTGGGTATGATTAAGTTATGAAATTTGAGTTGCTTGTAATACATGTTAGCATGTGCAGCATGTGTAGTAGTAGCCCAAGCGAGATCCAATGAATCCCTCAACGCTATGTAAGTATGTTCGACGTGCAAAAGAAAATATTTTATGGTTTTGAGGTATGCTAGTTGTCTTGTGACCAAATATGAACGGGTTTGGAAGGTGGAGAACGTGTCAGGGGACCTCTCCACCCTGGTAAATTATGACCGGGTTTTTATCAGGATTGAAAAGCGGTAAAGTATGACCAGGGGCCAATCCACCCGGTAAAGTATGACCGGGGATCTTATGTATGTGGTAGTGAACATCCCTGCCAGCCTAGTATTGTGGTTTAGTCTAATCAAGCGCACTATGTTATGGGTCACTTGCTTCGAGACATATCTCTACGCAAAATGATGATGATGATGAATGTTTAAGTATGTATGATGCCAGTACGTTTATGAAAATGTCTATGAAATGATGGCACGTCTATGTTATGCAAGTATGTTCAAAGTTAAGTTAAGTATGCGTTACTTTTAATGAATGTGGGTTTTATTACGTATTATTCGGTATTTTCAGTCTATACATGTTGAGTCTTTAGACTCATTAGACTTGATCGCTGCTGGTGATGACGAGTTACTTTATGATGTTTTAAACAAGTACTTGTTGTAAGTTGTTTACAATTTCAAATATTTGTTCAAGAATTTTTATTATTTGGCATTTTGAATGAGAATTTCTTATTTAAGAAAGAAAATTTTATTTTCCGCAAATTTTAAGTATGTTTAAAAGTACGGTACATTACAATTGGTATCAGAGCGGTGTTTTTGTAAAGGGTTATGCATACTGCCGGTTGTGAGAAGCTCACGAAGTCACGCCTCAAGTCTGTAAGTTTTAAAGTTTTAAAATTATTTCATGTAGTTAGCATCAAAGTCATGATTTCAGCATGTACACGTTAAAATTCGATTTACGTGCATCTTATGTTATGGATATTATGTACTTGCATTCTTGCATGTTGGTTTACGTGTTGGGTAAATTTTGGAACAATATGCCTCCTAGACGTATGATTGCACGAGGATCAGGTGAAGAGAACAGAGAGGCTCGCGATGAGGAGATGGCCACTCCTCCTCGCCCACCGACAGATATGCAGGCCCAAATGCTTGCAGGTATGACTCAATCTTTACACAGTTTGCGGGGAACAATACTGGAGTTGATATAGGGGCAAGGCCCAGGCCAGAGGCAGTATATGAGAGGTTCAAAAGGATGAACCCAAAAGAGTTTTTGGGTCTACTGACCCGATGATAGCTGAGGAATGCATTAAGTCCATCGAGGTGATTTTCGCTTTTATTGAGCTGCAGGATGAAGACATAGTTAGATGTGCCACCTTTTTGTTGACAGGGGACACCAGGCTATGGTGGGAGAGTGCGTCTGTGTAGGTGAATTTGCAGACCATGTCTTGGGATGATTTTAAGGAAGTCTTTTACTCCAGGTACTTCACTCAGGAAGTACGCTCCCACCTGATCAGAGAGTTTATGACTCTTCGACAGGGAGACAGCAACGTAGCAGAGTTTGTGAGAAAGTTTGAGAGGGGGTGTCACTTCGTGCCCCTAATTGCTAATGATTCCCGGGAGAAGCTGAGGCATTTCCTTAATGGATTACGGCCGATCTTGGGCCATGATGTGAAAGTTGCTGGTCCTACTACCTCTGCTATCGCCGTGTCTAGAGCTTTGTCGGTAGAGCAGGACCAGAAGGACATCAAGAATGATAGGCAGGGAAAGAGGCCCTAGCAGGCACCCCAGCAACAACCCTCTCAGAAGCAACAGCAGTTCAAGAGGCCTTTTCAGGGAATGCCAGGAAAGAGGCCATTCCAAGAACCGCCGAAAGGCAAGGGTCCTATGCCGCAAAAGAAGGCTCCTCAGAAGCCTGAGTACCCAATGTGCCTGAAGTGCAATCGTCAGCACATAGGCCAATGTTTATGGCTTTTGGCAAATGCTTCAAGTGCGGAGCTAGTGATCATATGCCGAGGGACTGCCCGCAGTGGATGCAGCCAACCTAGGGGATAGTGTTCGTCATGCATGCCGAGGAGGTGAACCCAGACACGACTCTACTGGTTGGTAACCTATTTAATTCAGCACAATATTTATTGTGGTCATGCATGCTTCGAATTTTACTTGGGAATATTATTATGCTGTTTCCGTATTTTGAGACTTTGGTTAGGGCTTTCCAGCTATGCATGAACATTTTCATAAAGGAAGTGGCCATGAAAGCTTTGCTAGATTCCGGGGCCACTCACTCTTTAATCTCGGAGATGTTCGCTAATCATTTGGGATTCAAGTCCATTGGACTCGACGTGAGATACTCTGTGACAGTCCCATCAGGAGAAGAGTTATCAGCTACTAGCATGGTCAGAGATATCGATCTTGAACTACAGGGCCACCTAGTTTATGTTGACATAATTGTGTTGCCCGTGCCAGAATTTGATGTCATTTTGGGTATGGAATGACTGACGAAGAATAGAATTCTAATTGATTTTCAGAAAAGATTAGTGTTGGCAAGGCCGTTGGTATGGAGCAATTTATTTTTGAGCCAGACAGGTGGAGAAGTTTCCCTTGCATGATCTCTTGCATGCAGGCAGGGTTGCATCTGTGCGAGGAAGCTCATGAGGAGAGGCTACCAGGCATTTTGGCCAGTATTGTGGCAGTGACCGAGCTAGTCAGCCAGAGGCTAGAGGAGGTCGAGGTGGTCATGAATTTTCCTAGTTTTTTCCCGGACGATGTTTCAGGCATTCCACAAGACAGAGATGTGGACTTTTCCATCGAGCTGATACCATGTACATTGTTGATCTCTAAGGCCCCCGATCGTCTAGCACATGCAGAGTTGAAAGATCAGATACAAGACTTGCTGGACAAGGGATTCATTTGCCCGAGCGTTTTTCGATGGGGCGCACCAGTACTGTTTGTTAAGAAGAAAGACGACAACATGCGGCTCTACATTGATTACAGAGACCTAAACAGGGTCACAGTCAAGAATAAGTATCCGCTGCCCAGGATCGAGGATCTATTTGATCAGCTTCAGGGAGCATAAGTATTTTCAAGGATAGACCTCCGATCAGGATACCACCAGCTGAAAGTGAGAGAGTATGACGTGCATAAGATAGCTTTCAGGACGCGTTATGGGCACTATGAGTTTATGGTGATGCCCTTCGGATTGACGAACGCGCTAGAGATCTTCATTGATCTCATGAATCACGTGTTCCAACCATATTTAGATCAGTTCGTCATAGTTTTCATAGACAACATTCTGATCTATTCAAAGAGTAGAGAGTAGCACCGTCAGCATCTGAGGACCACACTACAGACTTTACAAGATAGATGGTTGTATGCCAAGTTCAGTAAATGTGAGTTCTAGCTAGATAGAGTGGCAATCTTTGGCCACATCATATCTCGAGATGGAAAGGACGTTGATCTCAGTAAGGTCCAGGCAGTCCAAAATTGGCCAGCGCCTAAGAGTGTGACAATGATTTGCAGTTTCTTGGGGTTGGTTGGGTACTACGGGAAGTTTATTCAGGGTTTTTCTTCTATTGTGGTGCCCATGACCGCCTTGACGAAGAAGAATGCCAAATTCATTTTGGGATCAGAGTGCCCAGGAGAGTCTTGACAGGCTGAAGCAGGCATTGACTTCACCGCCAGTTCTAGCTATGTCGTCAGGGCAAGGGGAGTTTGTGCTTTTTACAAATGCTTCGATGCTTGGTTTGGGCACAGTTTTGATGCAGCATGACAGGGTTATAGCCTACGCGTCCAGATAGTTGAAGGTCCATGAGAAGAATTATCCGACTCATGACATCGAGATAATGGCAGTAGTATTCGCCTTGAAGATTTGGAGTCTCTACCTATATGGAGAGAAGTGCAGAATTTTCACCAATCACAAGAGCTTGAATTACTTCTTCACGCAGAAAGAGTTGAATATGAGATAGTGGAGGTGGCTAAGCTAGTGAATGAGTATGACTGCGACATTAACTACCATCTGGGTAAGGCTAATGTGGTTGCAGATGCCCTGAGCAGGAAGAATGCAGTGATCACTCATTTGTCAGTACAGAGATCGATGTAGGCAGAGATTCAGAGATTTGAGCTTGCAGTTTATGCCAGGGGAGATGCCCCTAGTCTTTCTACCATGACAGTGCAGTCAACACTGAGGGACATGATTCGAGCAGGGCAGACTTCTAACGAGCTGTTACAGAAGTGGAGACAGAGGGATGAGTCTAATGACCTGAGATTGTATATAGTTGAGGATGACATAGTCAGATATCGTGACCGACTGTGAGTCCCTAGCAGTGATTCCCTGAGAGAAGATATCATGAGAGAGGTCCACAGCACCCCATACTCCAGTCATCCAGGGAGTACAAAGATGTATAAAGATCTGCATTCTCCATATTGGTGGCCGGGCAGGCAGCGAGATATCTTGCGTTTCGTGTCCGAGTGTTTGACGTGCCATCAGCTCAGGGCCAAACATTAGGGACCTGCCAAAAAGCTGAGACCAGTCTCTATTCCCGAGTGGAAATGGGTGAACATTACTATGGACTTTGTGACAGGACTTCCGAGGACAGCTGTAGGATATAATGTCATTTGGGTGATAGTTGATCGGCTCACTAAGTCAGCAAACTTTCTACCGATCAGGAAGATTTCACCATAACTCAATATGCAGAGCTGTATATCAGAGAGATAGTCAAAATGCATGGGATTCCATTGTCCATCGTGTCAGACAGGGATTCGAGGTTCATGTCTGCATTCTACAAGAGTCTACATCAGGCATTGGGTACTAAGCTGCAATTCAGTACTGTCTTCTATCCCCAGACCGACGGACAGTCAGAGAGGGTGATTCAGATATTGGAGGACCTACTCAGAGCTTGTATGATCGACTTCTAGGGCAGTTGGGAGCCGAAGTTATCTCTCGTGGAGTTCACGTACAACAACAGCTATCAGGCATCCATCGGTATGGCTCCATATGAGACATTATACCGGAGGAAGTGTAGGTCACCAGTGTATTGGGATGAGGTAGGGGAGAGAGCAGAGTTGGGATCAGACGTTGTCAGTCAGACTGCAGAGTTAGTGGTCAAGATGCGGGACAGGATGAAGACTGCTCAGAGCCGACAAAAGAGCTATGCAGATCAGCGGCGTAGGGATCTAGAGTTTTCAATAGGTGATCATGTATTCGTCAAAGTCGCATCGATGAAGGGTGTGAAGAGATTTGGGAATAAGGGCAAGCTTAGTCCTAGATTCATAGGACCATTCGAGATCCTCGAGAAAGTTGGGACACTAGCTTACAGTGTTGCATTACCGTCGAAACTGGCAGGAGTTCATTACTTGTTCCACGTCTAGTGCTGCAGAAGTACATGTCGAACCCTTCGCATTTGTTGAACTATGAGCCACTGCAGCTGACGCTGAAACTGTCTTTCGAGGAGAGACCCACTCAGGTTTTGGATTGACAGGAGAGGAGGCTTCAGAACAAGGTGATCCAGATGGTTAAGGTCAAGTGGCTGAATCATTCCGAGGAGGAGGCTACTTGGGAGACTGAGATCAAGATGAGGAGTCACTACCCAGAGTTATTCGGTACGTTTTAAATTCCCAGGACGAAATTCTTTATATGGGGGAGGAATTGTAAGGTCTAGAAAATTCGAACTACGTAACCTAACTGCATGCTATCTAGGGTTTAACAAAATATGTGTTTAATTATTTTATTGCATGATTATTGCATGAACATGTGTTTTATTTCATGGTTTATTAAATTTTAATGCATAAGGGCTTTCAGTAGTTTTTCATGCTCGAACGAGGAACGGAGACCGGGGATAATTAAGGAAGAATATTTTTATTAAATTATTATTCTAATTTTTTAATATATGATGTAATTTATTTAGATTTTCGAGGATGGGCCTTAGTGGAGTATTTTTACTCGTTGGGGCATATATTTTTAATCGGTACGCAAAATTTAGCGAGTCGGGGGACTTTTTGAGAGTTCGGACATTATTTTCCAAATTGTACCTAAACAAAATATTTTTCGGGAGTGTTATTGGGTTTGATGAATATATTTAATTGCTTAATGGGCTCAAAACCCTTTTAATTCCTTTATTTTTTTATTAAGGCCCATTAGCACCTTATATTATGACTTAAACCATACTTTAGCAAACCCTAAACCTAATTACACATTCGGCCGCCCCCTCTCCCATTCAGCAACAGAATTTTCGAAAAGTTTCAGCAGCCACCATCGAGTTCTGCCCAAGTTTTTTTTCAAAGAAATCCCTCTCCGTCTCTCTGGTTCACGTTCTACGCAAAAGGTTTCGAGCGTTTAATCGCAAAGGCACACCCTAAACCCCTTTTTCTCGTAATTCACACTATTATATGTTGTTGTGGGTGTGTTTGCATGAGGAATGCATAGAACTATCATGTGGCATCATTTCTTTCATATTTTGTCACGAAATATTCATTTGTTTGACATGTAACTCACGTTTACTTGATTATGGTGCAAGGAGCTACTATGGCTAGGGGTTAAAGAGATGTACATGTCGTGAATTAAGGTGTCATGGTGCTGGAGTCATGACTTGGGCGAGCTTGGATGGAAACTGATCGCATCTCTTGGTTGATGGTCTCGGTTAGGGTTAGATCATGAGATAGAATGGAGCCGGTGGTGCAAGGGCTGTTCCAAGATTTGGAGCAGACCCTGGTGATTCTGAGTCATGGCCTAGGATGGCTGGTCATGGTCATGGGCCCGATCGAGGGAGTTAAGTCGAGGAGTGCCACGGTTGGGGCTCGTTTTTTTGGCAATCGGGTAGTCGCGCTCAACAGCGTGCATGGGGCTGTGGCCTGGGGTTAGGTCATTCTAGGATAGTCCTGTTACGTCCTAGGGTGGTTTGGTTCAACCCGGTCCCCTCTAGTTGAGCGTGGGGTAGAGGTTGGCTTCGATTAGTGTTTGGGATTTTGTTGCACAGGGCTAGCGCCGCGCCTGATATTCGGTGCTAGTAACACTGCAGCGTTGATGACGAGCTCCTAGGCGCTCACCAAGTGCCGCAGTGCCACAATTTTAGCACCTAGGTGCAATCCCAGTGTGGGTGTGGTAGTAGTTTTAGCGCTTATGACTTGTTTGTGTGTTGATAAGTCGATATGACTGAGGTTATTGACAGTTGAATTAGGTCATACGGAGTTTGACTAGGAATCTTCGAATTATGGTTTAAGTGTTATTGATTTCGGGTTACAATCAGGTTTTCGGTCCAAGTTTAAAATGAATTATAGAAATTAATGCATGGGCTCGAGATTACATCTAGGAATTTGCTATATTTATGTTTTGAGGTGTTTTAAAGAGGTTGACTTCGGGTCAAGTTAACAGTCCTGGAAACGCCCTGATCACAAATTGACGTGTTTTAAATGTATATGATATTATGAACATGAATTTTTATTATAATACAAAAATATGTTTTACATATATGCATGATTTTATAAGTGATGAATATGATGATATGTTTGAAGGATGGGAGTTGGTTGTGACTAATACGGACACGAACACGAACATGTAAGGCCAAGGCTCAGTGGAATGTTAATACTGTCGCTGATAAAGTCACAACTAATTATTTGAATTCAAATAAAGAAAAGAAAAGTGTATATGTTGATATGATGAGACATGTTTTGGACACGTTATGCTTTGACAGGATATATTTAAGTTCATGTTTTTAAGAGCATAAAATTTATGTTAATTATAGTACTTTTCACTATTTCATGTTATGCATATGTACTTGTTATAACGATTCAGGTGCATTGAGTCTTTAGACTCACTAGGTGTGAATGATGCAGGTGAACATATTTATGAGACTGGAGGTGCCAAAAACTGAGTAAGCTTAGTTGAATGTGTGCACGCTAACCTAAGGACCATATTTCCGCACATTATGTTTATGAGTTAGGAGTGATCGTAGATATTTTCATACACTTTCGTTTTTACATGTCGATGATTTGTCAGAATTTTTGCATGCTTCCTGCAAAAGGCCCTAGAACTTCTTGCTTGAAAATTTGCGGAAAATTAAAAATTTTCTTTTTAAAAGAACTTAAATGGCCTCATTCATAAAATCACTGGTGAATCAAGTTCAATATTTCAAAATATTGCAGCGGAAGAAAATAAAGTTTGCCAAAAATCACAATTTAAAAATATCCAACGACTGATAAATTGTTTGCGGAATAAAATAACAACTGCTGCTCTGAGGTCCTCGGGTGCCACTACTGCCGACCCAAGCTGGCTCACTGGTCCCCGCCCTCGGCCCTGGCCTCATCAGTACCTACAACAATCAAGTCTAGTGAGCCTAAAGACTCAGCATGCATATATCGCAGGTAACGAGTAAAAATCTGAATTAAAATATGCATAAGATAACATATCCTGTCCTGAGGCATGCTGAAAATAATCTGTACTGAGCTATTATAATGCGTGCATAACTGAACTGATAATCACAGAAAAAAATGTTTGCTCCTTGGAGCCTGTAATGAAATAACTGGTAAAATTTTCTGTTGAGATTATGTTTTACGCCTGTGGCCACTGCACTAAGCTGAACTGATCGGTAACTGGCTACCGGGGAGTCTGAAACTGAACTGAGCTGGCCGGTCACTGGCGACCGGGTGGGTACCAAACTGAACTGAGCGGTCACTGGCGATCGTATAAAATAATACTCCCACATAATGAATGAACCACAAGCCATATCGCATAAATCTCAAAATAATCATTTTCTATTTAATGCACGTAAAATAATTAACTGGCATAATGAAAATTCCTGTATATGTTACCAATTGGATTGGATTGGATCGTCTCCAGGCTCACTGCAACCTAACTGTGCTATGAAAAATATGCAATAGCTTAAACATGACCAACTACGCAATTTACGTTCAAAAGATGCGACTATGATGCCTAATGACTTCGTATTTAATCATGACTCCGAGCCAACCTGAACCGACACTGAACCGACGTATAATCATGATTAAAATACGTTTAAAATTATGAACTAATGCTACTAAAATGATGAGGGTCGAAATCTAGGTGAAATGGAGGCCAAAACATGAGACGCTCTTTCGAGAGTCAATTTGGCACATCGCACCGTAAATTCTCGTACGACCTCAAAAATGATCCGAATCACGAACGGTCAAAAACAAAACCTTCCCAACTCAAAGGGGCAGTGTCCAGTCCAAGGCCATAGGCTAAAAGCCAACCGAGAACTCGAACGAGCCACCGAACCGACACAGCAACTTGCTGTAAAATTCCAGCAACTGTACCATTGCCTAACTTGTGTTGTTTTCGAGACTACCGGCCATTGGAGGCGTGAACCACCGACCAGAGACTCTTACCAACATCCCACGGAGTGATTTGAACCATGGCTAAGGGCCCTAGGCCAGCCACAATCCGCGTCACACCATAACTCAACCGAAACTCCAACCGAGAACCAACGTGCATGCGTGTGTAGTGTTTTGCTTTGATCGATGTCTTGCGTCGTTCGAGTGGCCATTTGATTGACCATGGCACGATCCAGACATCTAAGAGCATGGTATGAACCGTGGATATGGGCCATAGGCCAACCAAGATCCATACCAAGCAACCCAAAACCGAAATGCATATGCTGAAATTTGAAGGGGCCGAAGGGACATGGGGCTGTTGTGATGTTTTTATTAAAACCGATGAGCCATGGACCAAGCCACCAAAAAGGGCGACTTAGTCACGTCTTAGACATGCTAGGGGAGTGATCTAACCATGGCTATAGGCCCTTGGGGCAGCCAAGATCAGATCCTTCCTCCTTGCCATCAAAACTGAATTTCGAAACTCATAATGGACCAAATGAGAGGTTGCTGTCCATTTCTGAATTTCCAGCAACTAGGGGCTTGAACGAATGGACAAATCTGATCCTAATGCATCCTATTACATGTATAGATGTCGCCTTGGGAGCCTGGAGTCGAACCATCCACCTGAATATACACAAACAAGCACAACCGTGAAGAGCATCATGAAGGGGCCGAAATCTGCACTTTGTATTTTTCTGAAAATTCTTGATATATTTCGGTTATGCTATAAAATGATGATCATGTAACGTTAAAAATATGATAATAGGACTTGATTGAGGTTTTGAAAGGATCTAGACATGCCTTGGTTATCGTTTGAAATAGAAACGAGCGAAACCACAACGACGCGGCACGGAGGAGGTGGAGCGCTACTCTTGTTCTTTCTAGTTCTCGATTTTTCTCCCTTTCTCCCTAGCTATTACTCACGTTTTTTTCTACTGAAAAGGGGTCTGATTTCGGTGGGGAGGGAGTGTGATGGAGTGGTTACGAGGGGTGAGGAGGATGGTGCAAGATATAAGGATCATATCAAGACCAAGTCTTCATGCATTTGAATTTTGAATTTGAATTGCTATCAAATGATCTCTTGGGTGATTCTAGAGTATAGTGGCCGATTTTATCATGCCAATCAAGGGTTAGGATAGTGGTCTAGTATTAATTAATTAAGGTGGAAAAATAGCTAAAAGAATTAGCATGCTAATCAACCAAGAATGAGTCAAAGGTGAGTTGGCAAGTCCTAGTTTAATCTTCTAGGGGTGTGGCCGAAAATCTACAAATAAAAATGAAGGGGAAATATTGCTATCTAGTTGATAATTAATAACTCTTAAAAGCCTCACTAATCCCTCAAATAATTAAATTAAATCCTCAACTAACTTAAAAAATTCCTTAAACTTCTTTTTAACTTAAATGAACTTACTTGCTAGCTAAATTAACTTCTGGAAATATTTCTCAAATCTTAAATTCTATCTCAAAACTCCAACTCCAGTCCGGCCTCAATGAAATAACTGAAATGCTAAAAATCAAGCTACTGAACTGAAATAATAAAATAATTAACTTCAAACAAATGCATTTAAAATAATCATGCAATGAAGTCAACTAAATTTTAAAAATCTAGAATTATGCATGGCTTATACGTCTACTGATTTACGGGTTCTACAATCCTTCCCCCCTTAAAAATAAATTTCGTCCTCGAAATTAGAACTCACTGAATAACTCGGGGTATCGATCTCTCATCTCCGGCTCAGACTCCCACGTAGCTTCCTCCTCAGAATGGTTGAGCCATTTGACTTTGACTCGCTTAACCAACTTGTTCCGAAGTTTCTTCTCCTGCCGGTCTAGGATCTGCACGGGTCTCTCATCATAAGATAAGTTCGGAGTAAGCTGTAACGGCTCGAAATTCAGCACATGCGAAGGATTTGCCATATATTTCATCAGCATGGAGACGTGAAAGACATTGTGTACTCCGGCCAGATTCGACGGAAGAGCCACACGATAAGCTAGCGTCCCAACTCTGTCAAGGATCTCAAACGGTCCAATGAATCTCGGACTGAGCTTCCCTTTCTTGCCAAACCTCATGACACCCTTCATAGGTGCCACTTTCACAAAGACATGATCGTCCACTGCAAACTCTAAATCTCTCCTCCGCTGATCGGCATAACTCTTCTGTCGGCTCTGAGCAGTCCTCATCCTATCACGGATCTGGACTACTACCTCTGCTGCCTGCTGGACAATCTCTGGACCCAACTCTGCTCTCTCTCCTACCTCATCCCAATGAACAGGAGATCTACACTTGCGGCCATACAGTGCTTCATACGGAGCCATACCTATAGACGACTGGAAACTGTTGTTATAGGTGAACTCTACCAATGGTAAGTTCGACTCCAAACTCCCGGAGAAATCAATGACGCAAGCACGGAGAAGATCTTCTAAGATCTGAATAACTCGCTCTGACTGCCTATCTGTCTGCGGATGGAAAGCTGTGCTAAACAGCAACTTCGTACCCAAAGTCGAATGCAAACTCTTCCAAAATGAGGAAGTAAATCTGGGATCTCTGATAGATACGATCGAAACTGGAATACCATGGAGTCGGACTATCTCTCGGATATACAGCTCTGCATACTGAACCATGGTGAAAGTCGTCTTAATAGGCAAGAAGTGCGCTGACTTGGTAAGACGATCTACAATCACCCAGATAGCATTCGATCCTCTGGCTGACCTCGGCAATCCGGTCACAAAGTCCATGGTAACATTCTCCCACTTCCACTCTGGAATAGGGAGAGGCTTGAGCAAACCTGCTGGTCTCTGATGCTCGGCCTTCACTAACTGGCAGGTCAGACACTCGGACACAAAACGTCTGATGTCCTTCTTCATACCAGGCCACCAATACAATAGCTGCAGATCCTTGTACATTTTCGTACTCCCTGGATGAATAGAGTACGGCGACGTATGGGCTTCTGATAAGATATCTGCTCGAATAGAATCACTGCTAGGAACCCATATCCTGTCTCGGTATCTCACAATACCATCACTGAATGAATACAAGACACTGCCCTTGGCTTCATCTCTCTTCTTCCACTATGCCAATTGCTCATCTGCTGACTGACCACTGCGAATACGGTCCAAAAGGGAAGACTGAATGGTCAAGGTAGATAGACGAGGAACTCTACCTCGAGGATAAGTCTCGAGATCAAACCTCTGTATCTCAAACTGAAGAGGTTTCTGAATCGTCAAATGAGCCATCACTGCGACTTTTCTGCTCAATGCATCCGCAACTACATTAGCTTTACCCGGGTGGTAGCTAATATCACAATCGTAGTCTTTCACAAGCTCCAACCAACGCCTCTGACGCATGTTCAGCTCCTTCTGCGTAAAGAAATACCTGAGGCTCTTGTGGTCGGTAAAGATCTGGCATTTCTCTCCATACAGATAATGCCTCCAAATCTTCAAGGCAAAAACTACGGCCGCCAATTCTATATCATGGGTAGGGTAGTTCTTCTCATGAGTCTTCAACTGTCTAGAAGCATAAGCTATTACCTTCCCATGCTGCATCAATACGGCGCCAAGACCGAGCTTCGAAGCATCGGTATATAGTACAAACTCACCGGACCCTGACGGCACGGCCAAAACTGGTGCTGAGATAAGAGCTTGCTTCAAAGTATCGAAGCTCTTCTGACACTCCTCGCTCCAAACAAATTTCACATTCTTCTTGGTCAGTGCTGTGAGTGGAACTGCAATCGAAGAGAACCCCTTAATGAACTTCCGATAATATCCTGCTAAGCCAAGAAAACTGCGGATCTCTGATGCATTCTGAGGCACAACCCAATCTCTGACTGCTGCAACTTTTGCTGGGTCTACCTCAATACCACTGCTAGAAATGATGTGGCCTAAGAACGCCACCTTCTCTAACCAGAATTCGCATTTACTGAACTTTGCGAATAATTTGTGCTTCTGCAATGTCTGCAACACTGTGGTCAGATGTCTGTTGTGCTCCTCCCGACTCTTGGAGTAGACGAGAATGTCATCTATGAACACTATCACAAACTGGTCGAGGTATGGCTGAAATACGCGATTCATGAGATCCATGAAGATCGCTGGCGCATTCGTCAGTCCGAACGGTATCACAAGGAACCCGTAGTGGCCATAACGAGTCCTAAAAGCAGTCTTGAAAACATCAGCATCTCTCACCCTCAACTGGTGATAACCAGAGCGCAGATCAATCTTGGAGAAAATCGAAGCTCCCTGCAACTGGTCAAACAGATCCTCAATCCTCGGAAGTGGGTATTTATTCTTCACTGTAACCCTGTTCAACTCCCGATAGTCAATGCAAAGCCTCATCGAACCATCCTTCTTTTTCACAAAGAAGACCGGCGTGCCCCAAGGTGAGAAGCTAGGGCGAATGAACTCCTTGTCCAGAAGTTCCTGTATCTGCTTCTTAAGCTCTGCCATCTCTGTCGGTGCTAGTCGGTACGACGCTTTGGATATCGGAGTCGTACCTGGCATAAGCTCAATGGAAAACTCCACCTCTCTCTCGGGTGGCATACCAGAGACATCTTCGGGAAAAACGTCTAAGAAATCTCTGACAATCGGAACATCTGAGGCTGACTGGCTGGGTTCCTCGGGGACAGATAAAAAGGTCGCTAGAAATGCCCGACACCCTCTATGCATGAGCTTCCTGGCCTGAACATAAGGAATAATGCGCGGTAAAGGAAAGTACCTGTCCGGCTCAAATAAGAACTGCTCCATTCCAGGCGGTCGGACAAGAACAGATCTCCGCTGGAAGTTTATCAACACTCTGTTCCTCAATAGCCAGTCCATCCCTAGGATGATGTCAAATTCCGGCATCGGTAGCACAATCAGATCCACATAAACAAGATTACCGTGCAGCTCAAGGTCTATATCTCGGATAACATTGGTGGCTGCCATCTCCTCGCCTGACGGCAACACTACTGAAAAGGCTATGTCTAGCCCAATGGTCTTGATCTTGAGAAAGTTTGCAAAGACTTCCGAAATAAACGAGTGAGTGGCCCCTGAATCTATCAAGGCCTTGGTAGCGGAACCAGATATAAAAATTCTCCCTGAAAGAGCGGAGCTCTAAGTTGAATCCAGTAGCTACAAGAACTAAACTTATAGACATGCAATGGTCAAAGTTCTTCTAACTTAAATCTCCAAAATACTACTGAGTAGAGTATGCAATCCTATCACAGTTCTAAGTTCAATCTTAATCCTTATTCCCAAAACACGAAATTCAAATACTAACTTAAAGCTTAAAGGTACCTGTCAACAACATAGTCTCCGGGTTGGTTTTCGCGGCATGGAGAGCAAAAACTCTGCCTTGGGTAGGCAGATTCCTCTGAGGGCACTGCAACAACATGTGGTCTGGACTGCCACACTTAAAACACTTTCCTGAGCCAGACATACATGCTCCAGGATGGCGGCGTGAGCACTTGGGACAGACTGGGTGCTCATAAGTCCTCGGGGCTGGGCGTCCCCGCTGCTGCTGCTGGCCTCTATTTCTAGGCGGTCCATGAAAAGGCCTCTTGTTCTGCTGCTGATGCTGATGAGGAGGAGGGCGGTGTGGTACCTGGACTGGGCGCTTGCCCTGGTGATCCCTCTCGATATCCCGCAGATCCTGCTCTGTAGCTAGGGCCTTGGAGACAACAATCTCATAAGTAGCAGGGTCAGACACCCTAACATCCCGGCGCAAGATCGGCCGTAGACCCACCAGAAAATGCATCAACTTAGCTCTGGCATCATTCGCTATAAGGGGCACAAAATGACAGCCCCTCTCGAACTTACGGATGAACTCCGTAACCGTCATATCTCCCTGTCTCAGGCTCATGAACTCAGTGGTCAACCTGGTGCGCACTTCCTCGGCAAAATATTTGGAGTAGAATACCTCCGTGAAGTGCGTCCATGACAGTGTAGCCAAGGTCAGGGCTACCGACGCTCCTTCCCACCATAAGCGGGCATCTCCACTGAACAGATAGGTGGCACAACGGACTCTGTCTGCATCTCCCAGCTCCATGAACTCGAAGATAACCTCGAGGGATTTGATCCATCCATCGGCAATCATGGGGTCAGACGTCCCAGAAAACTCCTTTGGACGCATCTTCATGAATCGCTCGTAAACAGCCTCTGGCCCTGTTGGCCTAGTCACCACCGCATTGTTCCCCACAAACTGTGCGAAGAACTGTGTCATCCCAGCTAGCATCTGGGCACTCATATCAGGTGGAGGCGGTGGTGGAGGTGGAGGAGGAGGAGGAGGTGTCTGCCTCTCTTGTCTCTGATCGTCATCGTCCTCTCGATGGTGTTCGCCACTACCTCTCGGGCGTCCTACTTGACGTCTAGGGGGCATACTGTTCCAAACATAACCCATACGTAACTAACATGCATAATTCCATAATTTATTTTAAATGAACACTGAAATGCTGAAAATCTTGTTGAAATTATTTTATGGAAGCATGCTGTCAAAATAATTCGTGCTATAAATAAAATGCTGAACTGTAAAACTTACAGACCGAAGGCGTGGCTTCGTGAGCTTCTCGTGGTCAGTAGTAGTGTAACCCTATACAGAACCTGGCTCTGATACCAATTGCAAAAGGCCCTAGAACTTCTTGCTTGAAAATTTGCGGAAAATTAAAAATTTTCTTTTTAAAAGAACTTAAATAGCCTCATTCATAAAATCACTGGTGAATCAAGTTCAATATTTCAAAATATTGCAGCGGAAGAAAATAAAGTTTGCCAAAAATCACAATTTAAAAATATCCAACGACTGATAAAATGTTTGCGGAATAAAATAACAACTGCTGCTCTGAGGTCCTCGGGTGCCACTACTGCCGACCCAAGCTGGCTCACTGGTCCCCGCCCTCGGCCCTGGCCTCATCAGTACCTACAACAATCAAGTCTAGTGAGCCTAAAGACTCAGCATGCATATATCGCAGGTAACGAGTAAAAATCTGAATTAAAATATGCATAAGATAACATATCCTGTCCTGAGGCATGCTGAAAATAATCTGTACTGAGCTATTATAATACGTGCATAACTGAACTGATAATCACAGAAAAAAATGTTTGCTCCTTGGAGCCTGTAATGAAATAACTGGTAAAATTTTCTGTTGAGATTATGTTTTACGCCTGTGGCCACTGCACTAAGCTGAACTGATCGGTAACTGGCTACCGGGGAGTCTGAAACTGAACTGAGCTGGCCGGTCACTGGCGACCGGGTGGGTACCAAACTGAACTGAGCGGTCACTGGCGATCGTATAAAATAATACTCCCACATAGTGAATGAACCACAAGCCATATCGCATAAATCTCAAAATAATCATTTTCTATTTAATGCACGTAAAATAATTAACTGGCATAATGAAAATTCCTGTATATGTTACCAATTGGATTGGATTGGATCGTCTCCAGGCTCGCTGCAACCTAACTGTGCTATGAAAAATATGCAATAGCTTAAACATGACCAACTACGCAATTTACGTTCAAAAGATGCGACTATGATGCCTAATGACTTCGTATTTAATCATGACTCCGAGCCAACCTGAACCGACACTGAACCGACGTATAATCATGATTAAAATACGTTTAAAATTATGAACTAATGCTACTAAAATGATGAGGGTCGAAATCTAGGTGAAATGGAGGCCAAAACATGAGACGCTCTTTCGAGAGTCAATTTGGCACATCGCACCGTAAATTCTCGTACGACCTCAAAAATGATCCGAATCACGAACGGTCAAAAACACAACCTTCCCAACTCAAAGGGGCAGTGTCCAGTCCAAGGCCATAGGCTAAAAGCCAACCGAGAACTCGAACGAGCCACCGAACCGACACAGCAACTTGCTGTAAAATTCCAGCAACTGTACCATTGCCTAACTTGTGTTGTTTTCGAGACTACCGGCCATTGGAGGCGTGAACCACCGACCAGAGACTCTTACCAACATCCCACGGAGTGATTTGAACCATGGCTAAGGGCCCTAGGCCAGCCACAATCCGCGTCACACCATAACTCAACCGAAACTCCAACCGAGAACCAACGTGCATGCGTGTGTAGTGTTTTGCTTTGATCGATGTCTTGCGTCGTTCGAGTGGCCATTTGATTGACCATGGCACGATCCAGACATCTAAGAGCATGGTATGAACCGTGGATATGGGCCATAGGCCAACCAAGATCCATACCAAGCAACCCAAAACCGAAATGCATATGCTGAAATTTGAAGGGGCCGAAGGGACATGGGGCTGTTGTGATGTTTTTATTAAAACCGATGAGCCATGGACCAAGCCACCAAAAAGGGCGACTTAGTCACGTCTTAGACATGCTAGGGGAGTGATCTAACCATGGCTATAGGCCCTTGGGGCAGCCAAGATCAGATCCTTCCTCCTTGCCATCAAAACTGAATTTCGAAACTCATAATGGACCAAATGAGAGGTTGCTGTCCATTTCTGAATTTCCAGCAACTAGGGGCTTGAACGAACGGACAAATCTGATCCTAATGCATCCTATTATGTGTATAGATGTCGCCTTGGGAGCCTGGAGTCGAACCATCCACCTGAATATACACAAACAAGCACAACCGTGAAGAGCATCATGAAGGGGCCGAAATCTGCACTTTGTATTTTTCTGAAAATTCTTGATATATTTCGGTTATGCTATAAAATTATGATCATGTAACGTTAAAAATATAATAATAGGACTTGATTGAGGTTTTGAAAGGATCTAGACATGCCTTGGTTATCGTTTGAAATAGAAACGAGCGAAACCACAACGACGCGGCACGGAGGAGGTGGAGCGCTACTCTTGTTCTTTCTAGTTCTCGATTTTTCTCCCTTTCTCCCTAGCTATTACTCACGTTTTTTTCTACTGAAAAGGGGTCTGATTTCGGTGGGGAGGGAGTGTGATGGAGTGGTTACGAGGGGTGAGGAGGATGGTGCAAGATATAAGGATCATATCAAGACCAAGTCTTCATGCATTTGAATTTTGAATTTGAATTGCTATCAAATGATCTCTTGGGTGATTCTAGATTATAGTGGCCGATTTTATCATGCCAATCAAGGGTTAGGATAGTGGTCTAGTATTAATTAATTAAGGTGGAAAAATAGCTAAAAGAATTAGCATGCTATTCAACCAAGAATGGGTCAAAGGTGAGTTGGCAAGTCCTAGTTTGTTCTTCTAGGGGTGTGGCCGAAAAT
Source organism: Primulina tabacum (assembly GCF_025594145.1). Taxonomy (NCBI): domain Eukaryota; kingdom Viridiplantae; phylum Streptophyta; class Magnoliopsida; order Lamiales; family Gesneriaceae; genus Primulina; species Primulina tabacum. The sequence goes on along the minus strand of NC_134562.1, from coordinate 4,947,709 downwards.
CTACAAATAAAAATGAAGGGGAAATATTGCTATCTAGTTGATAATTAATAACTCTTAAAAGCCTCACTAATCCCCAAAATAATTAAATTAAATCCTCAACTAACTTAAAAAATTCCTTAAACTTCTTTTTAACTTAAATGAACTTACTTGCTAGCTAAATTAACTTCTGGAAATATTTCTCAAATCTTAAATTCTATCTCAAAACTCCAACTCCAGTCCGGCCTCAATGAAATAACTGAAATGCTAAAAATCAAGCTACTGAACTGAAATAATAAAATAATTAACTTCAAACAAATGCATTTAAAATAATCATGCAATGAAGTCAACTAAATTTTAAAAATCTAGAATTATGCATGGCTTATACGTCTACTGATTTACGGGTTCTACACTTTCCATTTGTTTTATTTTACACGACAGTCGAGAGTTTGACGATTTCTCTTATTTTTTTAACTGCAGTATTTTACCAGTAGTTGAATATTTTTATTTTAAAACGTGTGATTGTCAGCTGTTGTTGCATGCATGCATTTAAATGTATTTTTTGAGATTTAGTTTTAAAATAAATTCTTAGCAGTATTTTAATTAGTAGACGTTTTAGTTCTAACATAGCCTATTCAAGGAAAGTGGCTTGAAATTTGGTCCACGGGGTGTGGCTCGTGGCTCACGGGGTTTTTTTAGCGATGAAAGGTTTAAGTTTAAAGTTTGAGAAGAAAATATTAAGTTTTGAATTAATTCGGGATTAAAATACTTCACGGTTTAGTAATTAAGAAAATAAATCGAAAAGCTCGGGTTTACGTCTAAGAAAAATATAGGAAATCAATTTTAAGCTTATATGATGGTTTGAGATAGGCTCGAGTCGATAAAAGTAAGAAAACATCAAAATCGGAAATTTTAGAGCCAAAGGGCAAAATGGTCATTTTACGTCCCAGGTAGTACGAAAGGCTTGGCAGTGTCCCAAAGAAACATAATACTTGCTAAATGATAAATGTTTATGATGAAAATATGATATTTTATGATTTATGCTAAAGTTGTACGATTTTTCCTGCTAAAACGTTATTTTACGAATTTGGAAAAGACACGATATTTTATGAATAAAAAGGAAAGAAAAGTATTTTAAAGGAGGTGAATTGACTGTAACCAATATGATATGATTGGGAATATCGTGAGACAGAAGGGCCTAGAGAGAGCCCGTTTACGGGAGAAGGCCCCAAAGAGAGCCTAACGATCGTATTTTCATTTACGACGGTGCCTAGTGCTCGTCATTATGCGCAATGGTGAGCTAAAACTGATCAGTCGACCATATGATACGATTACCGCTAGTCACTTTCAAGGATCAAACTTCACCCAAAAAATGATATATGATGATGAAAAGTTTTACGATTAAATGATTTATGATTACAAGCTTATTTTCAATAAAAGTATGATTTTATGTATGTGCCTGTATATTTATTATTTTTTACTCATTGTTAGAACGTGCTAAGTTATTAGACACACTAGGTTTGGATGGTTGCAGATGAGGATGATATTGAGGGAGGCGCTGACGCTTGAGTGGATCGAATCTGGCAATACGCTCCCGAGGGATTTTATTTTCCGCATTAGCTTGATAGTTGAAGTTTTGAAATAAAGATTTTGAAAATAATTCATTTAGAGATTTTTATGATATATTTTGAAGTTTAGTTTTGATTATGTTAATGGTTGATGTAGGATTTTTGTCAATTGACGATGTAAGGATTTTTATGCACTTGAGATTTTAAATGTTAAATTAATTTTGGATGTTGGAAATGTTGAGTTATTTTAGTATGCAAGTTTCAACTTTAAAAAAAATAAAAAATTAGTAGGATTTTAAAGTTTAAAAGTAGTGGACGTTCCAATTATGCTATGTACGATCTATGTTAAAATTGCATGGATTTTTATTACGTATTACTTGTTATTCACGGTTTATGCATTCTGAGTCATTAGGCTCACTAGACTTGATCGATGAAAATTTTGTAGTTGAGGAGTTGGGAGGCGATGACCAGTGAGTAGGCTCGGGTCAGTGGCAGTGCAAACCCGAAGACCTTGTAGCTTACGAGATTTATTTATGCACGTTTTAAAAACTATTTACTCTGACTTTAATGCACTGGTTTTGGTTGACTAGTAAGTTGAACATTTTATATAATGTTGGATTTTAGTGAGTAGAGTTTTTAACTTGGATTTTACAGTTGTGGTATTTAAAATGATAGAGTTTTAATATTAATTTTATTTTACTATGCATGTTGACCGTTATTTATTTTAGGAGTTAAATTTATAATAAATTATTTAATAAAAAAATTTAAATTTTTCCCTAAATATTAAAATAATAGTATTTTAAGACACGGTTCGTCACAATTTTATTATTTTTGGGACCAAATTTAAATTAATTAGTTGGAGCAAGGAATTTTTGTAATTTATATGTGATTTTGGAAATAAGTGTTTTTAAATCTTTTAATTTGAGACCTAATGATTTTATTAATTTTAATGGACCTAATTAATATTTAAAAACTAGCGGTAACTTAGGCCATTAATTAAGTTTATAAAAGCCACTTTTTTTATAATAAAACCATAACCTAGATGCGTGAGCACACCTAACCACCTAACACATAAACACAAAACTTACGTGAAGCAGCGACCGAACCCTTGCAATTGCCAAGGTAGGTTTCGATTGTATTATTCGATTTTCTTCCTTGTTCTTCCTTCCAGCAACAAACACTGAACTCCCTTGCACCCTACGGCAGTTCTCCTATCGGTTTTGTCGAGGAAAAAGGGTAAAAATCCATCTGTTCATCAACGACGCTCCACCACACCGATATTCGTATTTCGATTGTTTTAAACGCAAAGACACGTTCTAAATCTTTCTTTTTGCATCATTAAAACTATATTATGCATGTTTAATGTTTTGTTGCATGAATAACGTCTATGGTTCTGGTTTTATAAAGTTGTAACCCATTATTCTTTGTATCGACATTTTAACGAATGTTTTTGATGGTTATTGATGCAACGGAAAGCTGCTGCCATAGAGGACGCTTGGGAGGGATGTTTAGATGTTAGATGTATGGTTTACAAAGTCTTTGTTGTTTGGAAGTCGAGCCAAAGGGCTGGGAAGTGGGCCACAAGAGCTGCACGCATGTGGTCACCGAGGGGATGCGCGACTTCGGTTCCTTTGAGCCTCCTCTTCGAGTCAAGGATTGCCAACGTCTTGTGGATAGGAAGGGCTGCATGGGGGCTTGGTTTAGGGTTGAGGAGTGCTGACTGCCATAAGTGTTTTGGCACTTTGAAGCAATCTCTTATAACAGCGCTAGTATTAGCCATGCCATCAGGACAAGTCAACTTTGTGTTGTACAACGATGCTTCTAAGCTCGGAATAGGCGTTGTATTGATGTAGCACGGCCGTGTCATCGCGTATGCCTCCAGACAGTTGAAGGTGCATGAAAAGAATTATCTGACTCATGATCTGGATTTTGCAGCCGTGGTCTTTGCCTGGAATATATGGAGACACTACTTGTATGATGAGAAATATCAGATATTTACTGATCATAAGAGCCTAAAATATTTCTTCATGCGATAGAGACGATGGCTAGACTTGCTGAAAGATTATGATTGTGATATCAGCTATCATCTGGGAAAAGCCAATTTAGTCATCGATGCCTTGAGTAGGAAAGCGGGAGTTATGTCGCAGCTGTCAGTTCAGAGACCTCTATAACAAGAGATGCAGAGATTCGATCTCGAGGTCTATCCTAGGGGCAGAGTTCCTAGATTATCCACCTTGACAGTGCAGTCCACTTTGATAGACGGTATCCATAGTGGACAGTCATCTGATGAGTAATTGCAGAAATGGCGATCGAGAGATGAGTCTAAGGGCCGTAAGCTTTATGCAGTAAGCAATGGGATTGTGAGGTATAGAGAAAGAATTCGGATACCTAGAAATCATTCAATTAGAGGAGATAAATTGTCAAAAAATGAATATAGCACCATATTCCATTTATCCAGGAGGTACCAAGATGTATAAATTAAGATTTGAAGATTCTTTATTGGTGGCCAGGAATGAAACGAGACATTCGACGCTTTGTATCAAAATGCCTAACTTGCCAGTAGGTGAAAGCAGAGCATCAGAGACAAGAAGGAATGCTCAAGCCTCTTCCTATCCCCAAGTGGAAATGAGATTATATTACCATGAATTTCATAGTCGGTTTGCCGAGGTCAGTCAAAGAATCTAACGCCATTTGAGTAATCGTTGATCATCTTACCAAGTCGGTGCACTTCTTGCCGATAAAGACGACCTTTTCTATGACACATTATGCAGAGCTTTACACACAGGTGATAGTAAGATTACATGGGATCCTAGTCAACATCGTATGTGACAGAGACCGGAGGTTCACGTCATTCTTTTGGAAGATTTTATGTTCTGCAATGGGGACAAAGTTGCTATTTAGTACAACATTTCATCCTCAGAAAGATGGCAATCTGAGAGGATGATATAGATTTTAAAAGACCTACTGCATGAATGTGTGATCAATTTCCATGGGAATCGAAATCGAAGCTATCTATACTGGAGTTCACCTATAACAACAGTTTCCAGTCATCTATAGATATGGCTCCCTACGAGGCAATATATGGAATGAAGTGCGGATCACATATTCACTGGGATGAGGTTAGCGAGGGATCAAAACTTGGTGCAGAAATTGCTCAGCAAACCATAGATATAGTAGTCAAAATCCGAGATAAGATCAAGACTGCTCAGTGTATACAAAAGAGCTACGCTGACAAGAGAATGAGGGACCTCGAGTTTGCTGTAGAAGATCACGTTTTTGTAAAATAACACATATGAAGGGTGTTATGAGATTTGGGAAGAAATGCAAATTAAGTCCAAGATTCATAGGATCATTCAAGATCTTTGAGAAGGTGGAGACACCAGCCTATCGTGTATCACTACCGTCGAATCTAGCATGAGTACACAATGTATTCCACGTCTTTATGCTAAGAAAGTACAAGGTGAATTCTTCACATGTACTAAGCTTTGAGCCGCTACAGCTATCACTTAACCTTTCATACGAGGAAAGGCCTACTCATATTCTAGACCGACAGCAGAGGAGACTACGGAACAAAGTTTCCAAATTGGTCAAGGTCAAGTGGCTGAACCATTTCGATGAAGAAACTACTTGGGAGACCTAAGCCGACATAAAGAGTCTCTACCCAAAGTTGTTTGGTAAGCTTTAATTTCAAGGAAGAAATTTATTTTGGGGGGGGGGGGGGGGGGGGGGGGGGGGGGGTGAACTGTAGTGCCCAAAAAACAGTACACGTAAAAAAAAAATTGTAAGACTATTAAATTATCAAATTTTAAAAGTTGGAGGGCTTAATTAGTAATTTAAAACTTGATAAATTAACCTAAATACCTAGCTATTATTTTATTTAAATACAAGAGGAGTTCTAACCCTAATACATGTGCAAACTCACACCACACACAGATAACACAGACACCACACCAAGAACACACACAAGGGACATGATTTTTATAGCTTGGAAAATTGGGTTTTTTGCTTCTTCTCATAGCAACCACCATCACCAAAACCTTACACCATTATTCTGGAAGATTTTCGATCCTTTGAAGCAAGTAAAATGCAGCACAACGTCCTCCATTCATCCTCCATTATTCTCTGCGTCGATATTCGATATTTCGTGCGTTTAAAACAACGAAGACATGTCTAAACTTTTCTTCTATGCATCGATCATTTTATATAATGTATTTTGATACAAATTATGCAAAAAAAAAAACGAGTTTGATTACATGTAAGCTAGAACATTATTAAAAATCGTTTCGATATATAATATGCACGAACTCCTTCGTTTTTCTCGATTTTTTATTAGTCGTCTTTGCTCGACCGATCCTATGGATTTTTGCTACGTATGGTCATGTTGTAGTATGTTTTTAGGTGTCATTAGGTGGTCCGGATGGGCCGATAGGCCTCTAGTACAGTAAGGGTGATCGAAGCTGTGGAAGGGGTCGGGTTCAGTGTAGGCTGGATCAAGGCTCATGTCTAGGGTCTAGGTATGGTCTTAGGGTCCTAGGGTAGGCCTGGTATGAGTTGGTTAGGGTCTAGTTGGATAGCATAAGGGCTGGAGCCGTGAGTGCACATGAAGGTGACGCGCGATTTAGGGCTATGGTTTTTGTGAGGATAAAGGTTGTGCATGTGTTATGGACTGGAAAGGACAAGCCAGGGTCTTAAGTGACATCTAAGGGTCAAGTCTAGGGCTTGGTTCGAGTTGGAATACATAGGAATTCTTACGGAACACATAAGTGTCATAGCGTCACTCTCTGGGGCAGCTTGTGTCTTTATGGTTCGTTGTGCATGGTTCAGGGTTCAGGCATGGTTCATGGCAGGTTTAGGGCCTTGGGTAGTAGGTTGGGATGTATTTTGCATGCAGTTCGATTCTCGAGTCGATTGGTATGTCATAAGTGATTTTATTTAATTCGAGAACCGTACGTGTCTGAATGCACTTTAGGGGCTGTTTTGGATATAAATGTTAGGATGTTATGGCAGCATGTCCAGGGACGATCCAACGAGGTTCACGATGTTCATAAGTATGTATGACATGCTACATAATTATTTTTGAGGTGTGCAATTTTTCCTGTGGCAAAATTATGTTACGGGTTTGGAAGTCGAAGAACATGTTTTGGAACCTCTCCTACATTTTCGGAGGAATTATGTTATGTTAGGGAGTGAACATTCAGTCCAAGGGCTGTGTTGATCCCTGACGACCCAGTAATGTGGTTTGTTTGATCAAACAATTTATGTTATAGGCCATTTGTATTGAACAAAACTCTACGTAAAATAATTTACGATTACTATGACGATCATGAAATATGATTTTATGAAAATTTTTATGCAGGAAAGTCACATTATACATATTTATGTTAATATTATGCTACGTACGAGCTATATTTAAATTGCATGAATTTTTATTACGTATTATTTGCTATTCACAGTTTATGCATGCTGAGTCATTAGACTCACTATATTTGATCGATTAAGATGGTGTAGATGAGGATGCTGGAGATGATGACCGGTGAGTAGGCTCAGGCTAGTGGCACTGCAAACCCGTGGACCTTGTAGTTCACGAGATTTATATTGCACATTTTAAAGCTATTTACTCTGAATTTTATGTGTTTGGGCTCATGGCAAGTTGTTGAGACTTTTTACGTTACGTTCGACTTTTTCAAATTATGGTGATTGTTTTTAACCTAGATTTTTATTAATGCGGTATTCAAATGTCGAGTTTTGATATTAAATTCTATTTTAGTATCAGTGACAACCGTTATTTTATTTTATTAGTTGTAATTATAATAAATTATTTAATAAGAAAATTTCAAATTTGTTTCAAATATCAAAGTAGTAGTATTTTAAGACATGGTTCATCATATACACACTCGTTCGTATTTGAATCCTTTGTGCAACTATTGGGAGTCTTATCGGAGATCATGGAATCGGGATTTAGAGTTACAGTGCCTTCGGGCGATCAAATGTTGTCTACTAGCATTATGAAGGACGTGGATCTTAGATCGCAGAAGATTACTGTTCGAGCAGATCTTATTGTGTTGCCAATGCCTGATCGATATTATTTTGGGAATGGATGGGTTAACGCTGAATGGAACTTTGATTGATTTCTAGCAGAGGTCGGTGTCTATCAGACCACCCAATGGGAAATCATTTATCTTCGAGACAGTAAAGAGCAGACAAATGTCGCCCATCATTTCTTGTATCTGTGCAAGGAAGCTTATGCGAAGAGGCTTCCAGGGTTTTCTTGCCAGTGTCAACTCCGTGTCTGATACTGTCAATCAGTCGATTGAAGATTTTGAGGTTGTCAGGGACTTTTCGATTGCATTCCCTGATGATGTTGTTGGCATCATACCTAAGAGAGAGGTGGAATTCTCCATCGAGTTGTTGTTATATAAAGTGTCAATCTCTAAGGCATCATAACATTTAGCACCTGCAGAGATGAATGAGCTGAAAGATCAGATTCAGAAGTTGCTAGATAAGGGATTCATTCGCCCAAGTTTTCCCCATGGGGCGCACCAGTATTGTTTGTGAATAAGGATAAGAGTACGTGAATCTACATTGATTATCGAGAGCTGAACAAGGTGACAATGAAGAACAAATATCCCTTACCAAGAATTGAAGATTTATTCGATCAATTGCAAGGAGCTTCAATGTTCTCAAAGATAGATATCCGATCAGGATACAATCGGTTGAGGGTAAGAGAACCAGATGTACATAAGACGACTTTCAGGACTCGTTAGGGCATTATGAATTCCTAAAAATGCCCATCGGATTGATGAATACCCCAGTGATCTTCACAAATCGCATATTTCAGCCGAATCTTGATCTGTTCATTATCGTATTCATAGATGATATTTTGATCTATTTGAGGAACAGAGAGAAGTATAGTCATCACCAAAAAAAAGCATTACAGACACCACAGGATAAAAAATTTCTACGTTAAGTTTAGCAAGTGCGAATTCTGGTTGGAAAATGTGGCATTCTTTGGCCACATTATCTCGAGTAATGGAGTGGAGGTCGAGGCAGTCAAGGAATAGTCAGTGCCTAGAAATGCAACCGAGATACGCACTTTATTAGGCTTAGCCGGCAATTATTGTAAATTCATCAAGGGCTTTTCCTCCATTTTTGTGCTATTGACAGCTCTGACGAAGAAGAATGCCAAGTTCATATGGGGAGCTGATTGTCAGGATAGCTTTGATCGGTTGAAGCAAGCTCTTACTACGGCACCAGTTTTAACTATGCCATCAGGACATGAAGAGTATGCGTTGTATACAGATGCTTCGAAGCTAGGTTTGGGAGCAGTTCTTATGAAGCATGATCACAGTTCTTATGCAGCATGATCGAGTTATTGCATATGTGTCTAGACAATTGAAAGTGCATGAGACCTCGAACTAGCAGCAGTTGTTTTTGCTCTGAAGATTTGGAGACATTATTTGTAAGGCAAGAAGTGCAAAATCTTTACTGATCACAAGAGTCTCAATTATTTCTTCACCCAGAAGGAGCTAAATATGAGACATAAAGATGGTTAGAGTTTGTGAAGGATTATGACTGTGATATTAACTACCATCCCGGGAAAGTTAATGTAGTTGCAGATGCTTTGAGTAGAAAAACAACAGTCTTAGTCCAACTATCAGTACAAAAACCTCTTCAGGCGGAGATCCAGAGGTTCAATCATGAAATGTATACTAGGGACAAGGCTCTTAATCTATCTACTCTGACATCTCAATCAACCTTGACATATCGAATTCAAGCAAGGCAAACTACTGAATAGTAGTTACAGAAATGGAGACAGAGGGATGAGTCTAAGGGCCGGATGTTATATTCGGTTGAGGATGGTATTGTCAGATACAGAGGCCGAATTTGGATTCCTAGTATGCATTCTCTTAGATTTGAAATCTTGACAAAAGCCCATAATACACCTTATTATATACATCCATGAAATACAAAGATGTACAAGGACTTACAGTTATTGTATTTGTGTCCAGGCATGAAACAAGACATCATACATTTTGTATCTGAATGCCTAACTTGTCAGCAAGTAAAAGCAGAACATCAGAGGATGGCAGGGATGCTCAGACCACTTCTTATTCCTGAGTGGAAGTGGGAAAAATTACTATGGATTTTGTAGTGGGCTTACCGAAGACAGTAAAGTGATTCAATGCTATTTGGGTAATAGTTGACTGTCTCACTAAATCAGCACATTTTCTGCCAGTAAAGATGAATTTTTCCATGACGTAATATACGTAGCTATATATTCGAGAGATATTCAGACTACATGGAATAATACTTTCTATAGTGTTCGACAGAGACACAAGATTTTCTTCATCTTTTTGGAAGAGCCTGCATTCTGCTATGGGAACTAAGCTACTGTTCAGTACAACTTTTCATCCTTAGACAGATGGCCAGTAAGAGAGGATGATACAGATTTGAGAGGACTTACTCAAAGCTTTTGTGATCGATTTCCAGGGAAGTTGGGAGCCGAAGCTACCTCTAGTGAAGTTCACCTATAACAATAATTTTCAGTCATCTAAAGGAATGGCTCCATATGAGGCACTCTATGGAAGGAAATGCAAATCGTTTATTCATTGGGATGAAATAAGAGAGAGAGCTGCGATGGGACCAGAAATTGTTCAACATACAGCAGATTTAGTAGTCAAAATCCAGGAAAGGTTGAAAACTGCACAGAGTCGACAGAAAAGTTATGCTGACAAAAGAAGAAAGGATCTCGAGTTTGTAGTTGGAGACCATGTGTTTGTAAAAATAGCTTCTATGAAGGATATTATGAGATTTGGCAAGAAAGGCAAGCCTAGTCCAAGGTTCATTGGACCATTCTAGATCTTAGACAGAGTGGAAGCTTTAGCTTATCGAGTGGTGAAGGATCGTTTGCTTAGCATCTTTCGGATGCTTCAAACAAAATATTCTCCAATGAGCTGCAATAGCTCGTGTTCTAAGAATATTAACACCGATGAATTAAATCGAGTTTAATTTAAAACCAAGCGGAAGAAACTCGAAGTAATCCTTCGTGAAGAAGACTGTTATATTAGAAAACATTTTATCTTATGTAAACTGAATAACTAAAAGAGATAGATTAGTTTTTGCATTCATCAATTCAGTTGTGGTGACAACTGAACTGACGGATAATCTAACTGATCCAAACAGTTTGAAAACAATAGTTAAACAATACACAAGATATTTTTATGGATGTTCAAAGAATTCAACTGCTTATACGTCACCCCTTCTACCGTCTTGGGTAGGATCCACTAGAAGACTTTGATTTATACAACACCTTGTACAAATCCACTCAGCTAGGACTTACACTACTGCCTAAACTGAACTACTAGACTAGATTGAAGGCAGCACCTTCTAGTCAACACTTCTTTAATGTCTATGTGAGAAAGACTACATACAGAAGTTTAACGTCTTTGTGCAAGACTGTATTTGAGTGAATGAGAGAGTTTGTGTGTGAGAACTGAACAAGGATGTTCTCACACACTGAGGGAAATAAGCTTCTAATCTAAGCTGATATAACTATGAAGAGTTCCCTCTGGCCTTACTGCTTCTGAAAGCTGATGAGCAATGAGCGTGCCCTTTCTATTCTCTTGTATATGTTTAAAAGCTTCTTTTTACTCACTCTCTTCTTTTTCGTTGTTCTTCTTATTGTTGAGTCTTCACTGATCTTCTCTTTATATAGGCGGGAAAAGTGATCGTACAGTGAGACTCAATTGTTGTATCTGTTGCGTCTTGAATTCATTTCTTGGACTTTGTGTCTCGACTTTTCGACTGTCTTCTGAAACGTTTTGTCTTTAATGCTCTGATGCAACGTCCATTATTGTCCTTTGACTGGGCAATGGCTTTGTGCCTTCTCGTACAGCTGGATTCCACTGAAAGAGTTTGTCTTCATCCATAACTGAAAGATTCTGACTGATGCTTCGAACTGGTCAGTTGAACTGATTAGTTGGGCTGGTGAAATCAGTTGACTCGTCAGTTGAACTGATTTTACTCTTGTTCAGTTGGACTGATCAGCTGGGTTTCTTCATCAGTTGAACACTCTTTCGGCTGGCCAGGCTTCTGAGGTTCTCCTGCTGAACCACCTATCAACTGGACAATCAGCAGGATTTCTCAATTGACGTAACAGTTAGACTGATTAATTTTGTGCGATCAGCTGGGTCTTCAGTTTGCGATGTTAACAACTCGAGAGTGATCCTAGATGCTGCACACTATGGTAGATTATTAGTAACACAATTAACAAGTTTTGTTATCATCAAAATCAAGATTGCGAAATTGAAAAGTTCCAACAATCTCCCCCTTTTTGATGATTACAAAATCTTGAGCAGTTAAGCTCAATATATTCAGTTCAAGGGTTGTTATATTCAAACATAAAAAAAAACTCCACCTTTATAACTGAATTTATAGAAATTTTTGAAAACAAAAAAAAAACTTCCTCTTCAAAACTGAATTAAAAAATCTTAAGAGAGATGAACAGAATTAAGAAACTACTTTCCAGTTGATGAAAAGGAAAGAATTTTTCTCAACAACTGAATTTTAAAACTGACTAACAATACTTTTAGTTTGAGAGAAAAACGAAAAGCTCCCCCTCAGAAACTGAATAAAACCCGTATCTGAAAGATATTTATATAGTCATTCATTAAGAGATTATAATCATTCAAGCAATGTAGACAAGAAATTTGGTAATATTCATTAAGTCACAATGAAACACAGCTGAACAAATATGATGTTTATTTAAATAAATTTCCTTGTATTTACATTTGAGTACATACATCATTTGAACAAGAAAAAATTACTACAACAGTAGCATATATTAAACAACATCAGATATCTGTTGGTTTATGCGACAGAACTGGATATATCATCAACTGATTGCTTGACTGCTTGAACTGCTGCATCGGTTGTGAGTTAATTTGGCTAGAGAAACGAGTTAAACTGATTGAACTTGACATCTTCGTAGACTAACTGGTCGAGCAGACTCTGACTAGGCTCAACTGGAATGCAGCTGGTGATTTAATCAACCAACGTCCCAGAATGGATGAGTTTCGTCTGAAGAACAGCTAACCTGATAGGCTTGCAACTGAAAACATGTTCAACGAGCAATTTAGCTATGCATCTTTGCAGATGATTCTCAGTCTCCTGCAGGCTGATTAGAACCCCTAAGCAAAGAGTGTAAAGAAGTGGCTACAATATTAGTTGCAGAGCCAATCCTCTCAACTCTTTACTAAAGAGCGACATAAAAATATTTTCAAATAGTTTTGAAAAGATTATGAGATACTTTTAAATAGCTTTTAACACTGTTTTGAAGTAAAATTATAAAACAGAGTTTTCTTCAAATGTTCTTCTTAGAACAACCTGCTCTGATACCAATTGAAGGTTCGTTTGCTGAGCATCTTTCGGACGCTTCAAACAAAATATTCTCCAATGAGCTGCAATAGCTCGTGTTCTAAGAATATTAACACCGATTAATTAAATCGAGTTTGGTTTAAAACCAAGCGGAAGAAACTCGAAGTAATCCTTCGTGAAGAAGACTGTTTTATAGAAAACATTTTATCTTATGTAAACAGAATAACTGAAAAGAGATAGATTAGTTTTTGCATTCATCAGTTCAGTTGTGGTGACAACTGAACTGACGGATACTCTAACTGATCCAAACAGTTTAAAAACAATAGTTAAACAGTTAAATACACAAGATATGTTTATGGATGTTCGGAGACTTCAACTGCTCCTACGTCATCCCTTCTACCGTCTCGGGTAGGATCTACTAGAAGACTTTGATTTATACAACACCTTGTACAAATCCACTCAGCTAGGACTTACACTACTGCCTAAAATGAACTCCTAGACTAAACTGAAGGCAGCACCTTCTAGTCAACACTTCTTTAATGTCTATGTGAGAAAGACTACATACAGAAGTTTAACGTCTTTGTGCAAGACTGTATTTGAGTGAATGAGAGAGTTTGTGTGTGAGAACTGAACAAGGATGTTCTCACACACTGAGGGAAATAAGCTTCTAATCTAAGCTGATATAACTATGAAGAGTTCCCTCTGGCCTTACTGCTTCTGAAAGCTGATGAGCAATGAGCGTGCCCTTTCTATTCTCTTGTATATGTTTAAAAGCTTCTTTTTACTCACTCTCTTCTTTTTCGTTGTTCTTCTTATTATTAAGTCTTCACCGATCTTCTCTTTATAAAGGCGGGAAAACTGATCGTACAGTGAGACTCATTTGTTGTATCTGTTGCGTCTTGAATTCGTTTATTGGACTTTGTGTCTCGATTTTTCGACTGCACTTCTAAAACGTTTTGTCTTTAATGCTCTGATGCAACGTCCATTATTGTCCTTTGACTGGACAATGGCTTTGTACCTTTTCGTACAGATGGATTCCACTGAAAGAGTTTGTCTTCATCCATAACTGAAAGATTCTGACTGATCCTTCGAACTGGTCAGTTGAACTGATCTTCAGTTGGGCTGGTGAAATCAGTTGACTCGTCAGTTGCATTGATTTCACTCTTGTTCAGTTGGACTGATCAGCTGGGTTTCTTCATCAGTTGAACACTCCTTCGGCTGGCCAGGCTTCTGAGGTTCTCCTGCTGAACCACCTATCAACTGGACAATCAGCTCGACTGCTCAATTGACGTAACAGTTAGACTGATTCATTTTTTGCGATCAGTTAGGTCTTCAGTTTTCGATGTTAACAGCTCGATAGTGATCCTAGATGTTGCACACTAAGGTAGATTATTAGTAACACAATTAACAAGTTTTGTTATCATCAAAATCAAGATTACGAACTTGAAAAGTTCCAACAAGTGGCTTTGCCACCTAATCTTGCTGGAGTTCACAATGTTTTTCACGTGTCTATGTTCCGCAAGTACATGTCAAATCCTTCACAGTACTGAATTTTGAGCCAATGCAGCTTACACCAAACATGTCTTATGAGGAGAAGCCTACTTAAATTTTGAGCAGACAAGAGAGAAGGCCAAGGAATATGGTGATAAAGATGGTCAAAGTCAAGTGGCTTAATCACTCGAATGAGAATCTACTTGGGATACCAAGGCTAATATGAGGAGTCGCTATCTAGAGTTATGCGGTGAGTCATAATTTCGAGGACGAAAGGGAGAAGTTGTAACATCCAAAAATCTGGTTACTTAAGCCGCATGTATGAAATTTATTTTATTTTAAAAAAAATAATCAAATAATTTTGAATGCATGAATGATATATTTTGAATGATTAAATGATTAATTTTGCTTGATTTAATAATTTAAAGATTTTTAGGCGAATATCGGTGGTCGACCGGGGACAGAGGATCAGAGATGATTAAGGTGTCAAATATTTAAAATTTAAATATTATTTTTAGTTAAGAAACTATTTATTTTAAATGATTTAAGGATTTTAGTACTTTGGAGTCAAATTAAAATTAATTAGTTGGAGTAAGGAATTTATGTGATTTATATGAGATTTTGGAAATTAATTTTTTTAAAATATTTTAATTTGAAGTCTAATGATTCTATTAATTTTAATGGGCTTAATTAATTATTTAAAAACTATAGTTAATTGAGCCCATTAATTAAGCTTAGAAAAGCCTTTTTTTAATACTAAAACCCTAAGCTAGACGCGCACACACCTAGGGATGGCAATTTTCCCCGCCGTTTCGGGGCTCCGCGGGGAAAACCCGAAATGGGACGGGTTCGGGGATATGTTAATGGGTTTTGTTTCGGGTTCGGGGATTTTTAAAAATCCCCGAAATATATTGGGACGGGTTTGGGAATCATATCCCCATACCAAACCCTCCCAAACCCGCCCCCGCCCCGTCCCATTGCCATCCCTACACACACCCCTAAACACCTAACACACACACAAAACTGAAGTGAAGTAGCTTTCGAACCCTTGCAATTGCCAAGGTAGGTTTCAATTTGTTTCTTATTTATTCTTCGATCTTTTTCCTTGTTATTCCTTCCAAAAACGAACACTAGACTCCTTTCAACCTAAGATAGGTTCTCCTATCGGTTTTTTTGAGAAAAAGGGTAGAAATCATCCTCTGTTCATCAAGCCGAGATCAGTATGTCTAGGAAGGCTATGCAAGCTAGAAAAAGTTCTAGTTCATTGGGACCGAGGGGTCAGTCTTTCAAGAAGTCTGTATCTTCTTCTTCTTCCAGTTCTGGATGGATGCACAGTTTTGGTAGGAAAAAGCTACAATGTGGCCACTGCGGAGGAAATCACCAGATGGAGAATTGTTGAAGAGTGACAGGTGCTTGTTTCAAGTGTGGTGGTTTTGGTCACATGAAGAGGCATTGCCCAAACTTGGAGGATCAAAGTAGAGGCAGAGGTTCTATGATAGGGTGTTACAGTGGAAAACATTATGAGACCACTGTGCAACAAAAAGGTTTTCCTGCTCAAGGCTCTCGTCGTGGAGGAATATCACAAGAATCTCAGCAACACCCACGAGTTCAGGGGCAAGTGTTTCCCCTAAACTAAGAACAAGCTAAGGAGCAAAATGAGAGAGTCATTACAGGTAATTTCCTTTTATGTGGTATTCCTGCATATGTATTAATTGACACTGGGGCATCACATTAATTCATAGCATAAATGTTTGTTAAGATGCATAAATTACCCTACGTGTCATTAGATGTTTTAATATTGGTGTCTACACCTATGGGACAAGTGGTTTTAGCTAAGCGACTTGTAGTAGACTATTTGTTAGAGTTTGAGGGAAAATACTTGTCTGCCAATTTGATGATATGGCTGTGGAAGATTTCGATTGCATTATGGGAATCGACCTATTGACTATTTCTAGAGTGACTGTAGATTGTTATCAATGTATCGTTCAGTTTCGTCCAGAAGGAGACTAGAATTGGTTCTTATTCTATGATGGAGCTCGACCTCCAATGCCACTAATGTCTACTGTAAAGGCGCGACGGACTTTAGCAAAAGGAAGAGAGGAATACCTCATTTATGCTGTTGAAGTATCGAAGGATGTAATCAACGTGAAGAACATTCCAGTTGTTGATAAATTTCCTGATATTTTCCCGGATGAAATTCCTGGATTTCCTCCAGAGAGGGAAGTGGAAGTGGAGATAGAATGTGTACAGGAACCGCACCTATCTCTAGAGCACCTTATAGATTGGCACCAATGGAGATGAAAGAGTTGAAACAACAGTTACAAGAACTTCTTGACAAGGGGTACATTAGACCCAGTGTGTCTCCTTGGTGAGCACCAGTTTTTTTCGTTAAAATTAATGATGGGTCTATGCGACTTTGCATATATTATCGACAGTTGAACCGAGTAATAGTCAAGAATAAATATCCGTTACCACGAATCGATGATTTGTTTGATCAACTGCAAGGGACTTCAGTGTACTCGAAGATCGATTTACGGTCTGGATATCATCCACTTTGAGTTCATTATCACTAAGATTGCATTTCAAACAAGCTATGGGCATTACGAGTTTCTAGTGATGTCATTTGGTTTGAGTAATGCTCCAGCAGTATTTATGGATTTGATGAATCGAGTATTCCAGGAGTATTTTGACAAATTTGTCATTGTCTTTATTGATGACATACTGGTATACTCTCGCAGCCTTAAAAAGCATGCACAACATTTAAGGATTGTGTTGCTAACCTTAAGGAATCACCAACCGTATGCCAAGTTGAACAAGTGCGAGTTTTGGCTCAACAGAGTTGTCTTCTTGAGACATGTTATATCCAAATATGGGATATCAGTGGATCCTAGCAATATCGAAACAGTGTTGAATTTGGCACGACCAGAATCAGCTCAAGAGATAAGAAGTTTTTTAGGTTTGGCAGGTTATTACCAGAGATTCATCTCAAGATTTTCTCAGATTGTCAAACCATTGACACATCTGACGTGTAAGAATGTGCAGTTCGAATGGACAGATAATTGTGAAAATAATTTCAATGAACTGCGTCAATATTTGACAATTTCACCAGTTTTAGCTCTGTCATCTGGATCATGAGGGTACATTGTGTACACTGATGCATCACTTCAAGGACTTGGGTGTGTTTTAACTCAGATTGGTCATGTGATTGCATATGCATCCAGACAGTTGAAGAAGCATGTAGAGAATTATCCAGTTCATTATCTGGAATTGGTAGTGATTGTGTTTGCTTTGAAGATCTGGCGACATTATCTCTACGGAGAGAGATTTGAGATTTTTACATATCACAAGAGTTTGAAGTATATCTTCACTCAAGCAGATTCAAATATACGCCAAAGAAGATGGATTGATTTGTTAAAGGATTATGATTGCGAAATCAAGTATCATCCAGGATCAACGAATCTTATAATTGATGCTCTTAATTTCAAAGTGAGATTATTTGCACTTCAGACAGGTTTCATATCAAGTGTAATCCAAGATTGGCGTTCTCTGGGATTTCACTTCCGTCATAAGAAAGGAATGGAATACATTCGAGTAACGAGCATTTTATCTGAACCGACGTTGTTTGCAAAAATCAGACAAGCTCAGTTTTCTGACACTAAAATGATAAAGTTAGCAAGGTTAGCTAATGGAGATAACACATCCGGCTTTGCTTTCCAAACAGATGGAACCTTGTGTCTGTCAGGGAGAATCATAGTTCCAGAAGATTCTAAATTAAGAGACGAGATTTTATCTCAAGCTCATAGGATTAAGTTGAGTACCCACCCTGGAAGCATAAAAATGTATAAGGATTTGTGTAACATCTACTATTTTAAAAGTGCGGAAATTTTTTTTAAAAAAAACCTCTCATTTTCGACATAACATTTAAAATAATCGTAAATATCTGACAAATAAAATAGTGCAATTTAAAATAACCAAACTCATCCAAAATCATACGTAAACATAAACGAATAAAAATTTTAAAATCATCAACGTATGAAAATGTTTCTTTCCTCTCAAATCTCATAAATCATAATGCGGAAAACATGTGGTCCTCGGGTCATGTCACCGCACCAGGTCTGCCTACTCAGAGTTCAGCACCTCCAATCCCTTCACCATCAAGCTCACCTGCATCACACACGTCTAGTGAGTTTAAAGACTCAACACACCTGTACCAGAAATAACAAGTACATATACATGGCATACAGCAGTGAAAAATATCATACTCAACATATATTTCGTTAACTTAAAAGCATGAACATAAACGTGTCGTGTAAAATCATATCGTGTCAAAACATGTCATCTCATGTCATCATATACGTATACATTTTCTTTTTAATTGAATTCAGTTCATTAGTTGTGACTTTCGTATCAGCTCTATTCGACGGATCCAACTACGTATAACCACGGTACCGGGCGGTGGGGACATCATCGACAACATTACCCGTCCACTGAGCCTTGGCCTCGGCTCATCGTATCTCATTTCATCGTATACATATACATCGTCAGTCACAACCAATTCTCATCCTTCAAAAACATCATCATATTCACCACTTAATAAAAACATGCATATACGTAACTTTTACCTTAAAACCAAGCATGCACCGTATTTATCATAATTTCATAAAAATCATAAACATAATGCGTAAACATTTAAAACATGATAAAATGTTCTCAGGGCACTGTCAGGACCAAAATCTCATCCCGTGTGCAAAATGACAATTTTTCCCTTGGAAATCCAAAATGACAGTTTTACCCCTGGACCTCTAAATTTTAAACCCGAAGCATACAAAACTCCTTAAAACATCCCAAAACCTATTTAAAAGTGTTTCTTAGACGTAAACTCGAGCTCATTTCAAACCTTAACCTATTCGTTTTAAAACTTGAACCGTAGTCCCGGTTTTAGCCCGAATCAACCCGAAACTTATCCAAAATTTTTCCAACTTAAACCGTGACTTAAACCTAGATGACCAGCCTATAAACATCCCATTCGAGACCACTTATAACCCATGAAACAAGCCCAAAGGTTGCTGGAAATATCAGCGTATGCACACAATTTTTACAGCTTGAGCGATTTTACGATAAAAATCATATCTCCCTCATTTATTATCAGAAAATTACTAATTTGCTATCGAATGAAGATAACACAGAGTGCTACAAATTATATGTTGAAAAGATTTTCAGAAAACCAAAAAATAAGTCACATAATTCAAAATAACCGAGGGTGACGGGTTTTGAGACACAGAAATTTCACAGCTTGCGCGGTTTTACGATAAAAATCATATCTCTCTTGCTTCTTATCTGAAAATTACAAATTTACTATAAAATCGAAGATAACATAGAGTGCTAAAAATCATATGTTGAACACATTTCCAGAAAACCAACCAATAAGTTTCATTTTAAATGACCAAGAGTGACGGGTTTTGTGACACAGAAATTTCACAGCTTGTGCGGCTTTACAATAAAAATTATATCTCCCTCGTTTCTTAGCAGACAATAATGAATTTGTTATCGAATCAAAGATAACACAGAGTGCTACGAATCATATGTTGAAAACATTTCCATGAAACCAAACAATAAGTCGCAGAATATTAAATAACCGAGGGTGACGGGTTTTGTGACACACTTCAACAACAAAAAAACATATCGACCCTCGACTTAACCCATCTAACTATCGACTCCAGCCTATTGACACCCTCTCACAATCGTGTACAGCCCTTAGAAACACAAAGACCGGTAGCCCCTTGCACATATACAAGAACACATGAGTTTTAATCAAAACAATGCAAGTTCCATGACAAGTTTGTAACAAAAACACAACCACAAGAAAGATCCTTTAATTTTTGAGCACACAGATAAATTCCAGCATAGTATTGGCGTGAATGAAGAGAAAATTGAAGATACAAGCATGCCTTTGCGATTATATGCTCGAAAACTCGAAGAACTATGCGCGGAACGTGAGCTAGAGAGGCGGGGATGAGTTTCCATGGCCGAAACTTGCTGCTTGCTGCTGTTAAGAAAAATGTGAAGATGGCTGCTGGAATAATGGGTTGGACGGCCACTTTAGTTTAATTAGGTTTAGGGTAGGTTTAAGGAGTGATTAAATAGAAAACAAACCACTAATGGGTCCTTAATTATATTTTAAAAGGTTTAATAAGGGTCTTGAGCCTACTAAGCTTAAAAATAAATCCATCAAGCCCAAACACACTCCCGAAAAATATTTAGTTTTGGTACGTTTTAGAAAATATTGCCCGAGCCCTCAAAAAGTCCCCCGAATCGTTAAAATTTTGCGTACCGGCTAAAAATATAACCCGGCAGGTAAAAATACCCAACCAAGACCCATTTTCAAAAATCATACTTAAAAACATCTCATATTAAATAATTAAAACTAATTATTCAATAAAAATATTTTTCATGAATATCTCCGGTCTTCGTTTTGTCGTTCGAGCGTAAAATGCAACTTAAATTCTTAATGTATGAACTTTAAATAAATCATGGCTTAAAAACAAATATTAATGAAATAAACATACATTTAATGCATTAAAACAATTTAATAAAATACAGAAGAAATTTAATAACTTGCATGCATGTGGTTTACGAGGATCTTCAAATTTTCGGGACGTTACAATCTACCCCCTTAAAATGAATTTCGTCTCCGAAATTCGCTTATCCTCGATAAACAAAAAGTTTAGACTCTTAATTCTAGTATCTCAATAATCAACGCTTCCGCTGCGCTACTTTGATAAAATAAGTGTTAAACTGCACTCTATGTCTCCTCCATCCTAATTATGTTGCCTACTGAAATCCTCGTTTGCGAATCGCAACTTAAAACAAATTATGGTGAGTTAATTCTATTTTTCTATGTCCTCGAATTTCTGACTCTCTCGCAATTTCTAATACTAGAAAAGGGTGTCCAAATTTATCGCAACTTACTTTTCTTATATTATACCCATAATGTTCATCGACTTATTACATTAGCACTTATGCAATTTGACCTAAGAAATTTTAGCATTAAAATTTACTGATCGACTTCTATCCTCGGTAATACACTTAAAAGATAAATCTTATCTCAACCCCATAATAATATTAGTCTAAGGTCCTTGAATTGAATCTTTATCTTACGGCACCAAACTTACGTAACTTACTATTTACAAGTACATCATAGATGTAAAATTGTTGCAAATCTTAAACCTCGAGTAACGTTAATCCACAAAACCCAAATATACAATATCGATCTTCTACCTATATAATGAAGCTCTTTTATCCTCAATTACATGCTTAAACTATTATCTTCCCAGTTACAATAAAGTTGAGGCCTAAGACCCTTGGACTGTCCTCCTTGAAACAAATGTCGCATTCTTACGTATCCTTAATGCTTAATTGATACTAGCATATAAAACTTAATAAGTTATCCCATGGTAGCCTTAGACTATCTCTAATAAATCAACTTAACTTATAACCCATAGAGTTCTAGAATCCCCATATCAAGATTTTAGATTTCCTACTCGATAAAAATCTTAATATCCGTTCATTGGCAACCTATATTGAACACAACTAATTCTCTTAGTTTTAACTTCACCCAAAATTTTCGTATAAGCACTTATCTCATAAACTTGAAATTCAAGCTTACTCAACCCAAGTAGTAATAGATAGTATAACTCCAACACACATATCCGCTTAGTCCCAAGTTTCTTAATGACGTCCAAAAATTCCTCAAAACAAGGTGTCTACAACAACCCTTACATGCGTCTATCAAATACCTAACCATCAGTCATGCCCAACTTTCTAGAAAAATTTAACCCAAGTGAAGATATAATTTTAACTCCTAAGATCATGATTAACTTATGCCACATCATACCTTAAGTCCCCAAAAATAAGTTAACTTAATGTCTAATCTTGTAACTTGACCAATTGATCAACTTTATCTTAAATTGTCATCACTCTAAATTCTTAAATTTTCCACAGCATTATTCCATTAACACTTAGATTTTCAAGCCTAGTAGTGATTAATCCTACAATGCCCTTGATTACCATTTCTTATAACATCATAACCCAGATGTTTCAAAGTTCTAAATATCCCTTCAAGCTTAAATCATCAAAAGTTCTTAACATTTAAACCATTCGATTCTTCCTTACTGCTAAACTAGTCTCAAAATTTCTTAAAAATTGCAAAGTTAATTCTTAATTTCCTCGTAAATTTTCCAAATTGTCTTTAATTTCGAAAATTCAACAATTATCCACAAGTTCTTGGCGTTCCTAATTCCATTTTATAGGTTTTCCGCATCATAAAGTTCAATAACATTAAGTTTATTAAACTCAAAATCAATTACTTTAACAAATCTTACATTCCCATAAATACTCAAAATCCCAAGTTATACATTTTTATACTTGTAAAGATTATCGTAGCCTTTGAATCATTATTCTTTATATGAATTTCTCGAAAATTAATTCAACTAGTAACCACGAACCATCAGTATTTTCTTAAAAAATCTACAAGTTCCAAAAGCCTTCGTAATCTTCATGACTAACTTAAGACCCAAAGAGTAGAACATCAGTATTTACTAACAAAAAATTAATATAGTCAAATCATGATCAAATTTTCCTAACGCACAATAGCAAATTCTTAATCATGCGCAATTCCATCACAAAGCCAGCATGCATGAAAATCATATAATTTCTCATTTCATGTCGTAACATGCATAAAAATTTTAAAGCATCTAATCTCAAAACATAACGACAGATAAACATGTACCGTAAAACGTATATCATGTAAACATGCAGGTGATATCATAAAACTTTCAAAACATTTAAAATCTTTAAACTTGCAAACTTGAGACTTGAAGACTGAACTGCAGAATCTGACGGTGGCATAACCCTATACCGAACCCTTGCTCTGATATCAACTATAACGTCTACTATTTTAAAAGTGCGGAATTTTTTTTTTAAAGCTCACATTTTCGACATAACATTTAAAATAATCGTAAATATTTGACAGTAAAAATAGTGCAATTTAAAATAACCAAACTCATCCAAAATCATACGTAAACAAAAATGAATAAAAATCTTAAAATCATCAACGTATGAAAATGTTCATCTCGTCTCAAATCTCATAAATCATAATGCGGAAAACATGCGGTCCTCGGGTCGTGTCAACGCACCAGATCTTCCTACTCAGAGTTCAGCACCTCCAATCCCTTCACCATCAAGCTCACCTGCATCACACACACCTAGTAAGTCTAAAGAATGAACACACTTGTACCAGAAATAACAAGTACATATACATGGCATACAGCAGTGAAAAATATCATACTCAACATATATTTGGTGAACTTAAAAGCATTAACATAAACGTGTCGTGTAAAATCATATCATGTCAAAAAATGTCATCTCATGTCATCATATACGTATACATTTTTTTTAATCGAATTCAGTTCATTAGTTGTGATTTTTGTATCAGCTCTATTCGATGGATTCATCTACGTATAACCACGGTGTCGGGCGGCGGGGACATCAGCGACAGCATTACCAGTCCACTAAGCCTTGGCCTCAGCTCATCATATCTCATGTCATCGTATACATATACATCTTCAGTCACAACCAATTCACATCCTTCAAAAACATCATCATATTCACCACTTAATAAAAACATGCATATACGTAACTTTTACCTTAAAACCAAGCATGCACCGTATTTATCATAATTTCATAAAAATCATAAACGTTATGCGTAAACATTTAAAACTTGATAAAATGTGCTCAGGGCGCTGTCAGGACCAAAATCTCATCCTGGGTGCTAAATGACCATTTTGCCCCTCGAAATCCAAAATGACCGTTTTACCCCTAGACCTCTAAATTTTGACCCGAACTTACCAAACTCCTTAAAACATCCCAAAACATATTTAAAAGTGTTTCTTAGACGTAAACTCGAGCTCATTTCAAAACTTAACCGATTCATTTTAAAACTTGGACCAGAGTCCCGATTTTAGCCAGAATCAACCCGAAACTTAACCAAAATTTTCCCAACTTAAACCGTGACTTAATCCTAGAAGACCAGCCTATAAACATCACATTCCAGACCACTTATGACCCACAAAACAAGCCCAAATGTTGCTGGAAATATCAGTGAATGCACACAATTTTCACAGCTTGAGTGATTTTACGATAAAAATCATATCTCCCTCATTTATTATCAGAAAATTACGAATTTGTTATCGAATGAAGATAACACAGAGTGATACAAATCATAATTTGAATACATTTTCGGAAAACCAACAAATAAGTCGCAGGTTCAAAATAACTGAGGGTGACGGGTTTTGTGACACAGAAATTTCACATCTTGCGTGGCTTTAAGATAAAAATCATATCTCTCTCGTTTATTATCCGAAAATTTCAAATTTACTATCGAATCGAAGATAACATAGAGTGCTAAAAATCATATGTTGAACACATTTCCAGAAAACCAACCAATAAGTCGCATTTTAAATGTCCGAGGGTGACGGGTTTTGTGACACAGAAATTTCACAAATTGCCCGGTTTTACGATAAAAATCATATTTCCCTCGTTTCTTATCAGAAAATTACGAATTTACTATCGAATCGAAGATAACAGAGAGTGCTAAGAATCATATGTTGAACACATTTCCACAAAACCAAACAATAAGTCGCGGAATATTAAATAACTGAGGGTGACGGGTTTTGTGACACACTTCAACAACAAAAAAACTAATCGACCCTCGACTTAACCCATCTAACTATCAACTCCATCCTATTGACACCCTCTCACCATCATGTACAGCCCTTAGAAACACAAAAACCGGCAGCCCCTTGCACATATACAAGAACACATGAGTTTTAATCAAAACAATGCAAGTTCCATGACAAGTTTGTAGCAAAAACACAACCACAAGAGAGTTCCTTTAATTTTTTAGCACACACATAAATTCCAGCATAGTATTGGCATGAATGAAGATACAAGCGTGCCTTTGCGATTATTCGTTCGAAAATTCAAAGAACTATGCGCGGAACGTGAGCCGGAGGGGCGAGGGATGTGTTTTTCTTGAAAGAATTTCCATGGCCGAAACTTGCTGCTTGCTGCTTGCTGCTGTTAAGAGAAACGTGAAGATGGCTGTTGGAAAAAGGGGTTGGACGGCCACTTTAGTTTAATTAGGTTTAGCGTAGGTTTAAGGAGTGATTAAATAGAAAACAAACAAATAATGGGTCCTTAATTATATTTTAAAAGGTTTAAAAAGAGTCTTGAGACCACTAAGCTTAAAAATAAACCCATCAAGCCCAAACACACTCCCGAAAAATATTTCGTTTTGGTACGTCCGAATCGTTAAAATTTGCGCACCGGCTAAAAATATAACCCGACAGGTAAAAATACCCAATAAAGGCTCATTTTCAAAAATCATACTTAAAAACACCTCAAAATAAATAATTAAAACTAATTATTCAATAAAAATGTTTTTCCTTAATGTCCCCGATCTCCGTTCCTCGTTCGAGCACAAAATGCGACTTAAATTCTTAATGCATGAACTTTAAATAAACCATGGCTTAAAAACACTTACTAATGAAATGAACTGCATTTAATGCATTAAAACAATTTAATAAAATACAAAAGAAATTTAATAACTTGCATGCATGTGGTTTACGTGGACCTTCAAATTTTCGGGAAGTTACAATTTGAAGACCAGGTTTTGGTGGAAAGGTATGAAGAAAAGCGTTTACCTGTTTTTAGCCAAGTGTTTGATTTGTCAGCAAGTGAAAGCTGAATATTGTCAACCAGGAAGATTACTTCAGAATCTTCCTAACCCTGAATGGAAGTGGGAGCATGTGACGAGGGATTTTGTGACCCACTTGTCGTTGTCATATAATAATTTTCATGCCATTTGAGTTGCTGTAGAGTGACTGACTAAGTCAGAACAATTTTTTCTGTATAGTCGAGAATATAGTTTCGATCGCATGACAAGACTATACATCCAAGATATTCTTAAATATCATGGTGTGCCAACAAGTTTAGTCAATGACAGAGACCCACGCTTTACCTCAGGGTTCTGGGGAAGTTTTCAATATGTCAAGGTAGATTGAGATGTCAGAGTAGATAGATTAAGAGCCTTGACCCTAGTATACATCCCCAAACGATGGATCATCTGCTGCTTGTGGAGTTTGTATATAACAATAACTACCACAGCAGCATCGGTATGGCTCCGTTCGAAGCATTGTATGGTAGACGTTGTCGTACTCCATTGTTTGGGGATAAAGTAGGAGAAAGACAAGTGCAAGGACTTATTAGTGCAACAAGCGACTGACCAAGTGGAATTGATCAAGAATAGAATTAAAACTGCACAAGATCGTCAATCGAGTTATGCAAATACCAAGCGTAGACCTCTACAGTTTCAGTCAGGGGAAAAAGTTTTCCTTAAAGTTCACCATTCCGCGGAGTGATGAGATTTGGACTCAAGGGAAAATTAGCTTCAAGATTCATCGAACCTTTCAAGATCTTGGAATGTGTTAAAAATTTGGCGTACCGATTAGTTTTACCGCAATATATGTCCAGCATTCATAATGTCTTTCATGTATCGTTGTTACGACGGTATGTAGCAGATGAATCACACGTTCTTGGTCCGATATATGTTCAACTTGAAGAAGACTTGACTTATGTCGAGCAGCCGTTTTTAATCATGGGTAGAAAAGAGAAGAAGCTCAGAAACAAGACCATTCCACTTGTTCTAGTGCAATGGCAACGCTAAGGTACTGCAGAGGCGACTTGAGAATTAAAGAGTCGTATGCGCTCAGAGTATCCGCATTTGTTTTGAGTTATATCTTTGTAATCATGAGTTGTATTTTATTCAGTTGTATTGTACTTCAATTCTGATTTCGAGGACGAAATCTTTGTAAAGAGGGGAGGATGTAATAACCCGAATCCTTATTTTGAATGAAGTAATAATTAAGAGATAATTAAAGAATTGTTGATTAAGAACTATTAAGGAATTGATAATTCGGGATAAAGCTGTTGGGATCCACCGAATTTAAAATAGACAACCCAATCTACTTCATATTACATTATCCCGAGAAATCCAACTAGACAAATGATATTCTGACACGTGGCAGATAAGACTGATTGGGAGTTTCTGAACTAGTTCGGATGCAACCTATAAATGGAAGTTGAATTCTTTTGTTTCCTACTCCGCTTCTTTCAGAGAGAGTTCTAGCCATATACATAAGGTTTTCTAGCCAGTTTCTAGGGTACTTTGGTGTCGAGAAGTTTCGAAACTAGTGTCTACTCGACGACGGGTCGGTGAACTGGGATTGAGACATCATCAGCGGGCTGACGATGGACGCAGGTATAATCCTAAAGCCTGAAATAGTGATTTAAGGATTATTAGGAAGAACTTTGTAACATGTTTGGTAATTCAGGATCTCGTTTGCTAGCAATTTCATTATGTTGGTATTGTCTAGGTTCAGACGACTAAGCTTTCTGTCAAATTGTTTTAGTTAGGTACACGATGTACTGACTGAGATATCCAAGCGTAGTATACACACTTATATTTACATGATACATTTTTTACTGCTTTGGCATATTATGCATGAGATATCATGTTGAGCCTGATATATTTTGAGATATACCTAGTTTGTTGGGGCTGCTACACCTTATTATGTATTGTGGACGATGATGCATCGAGAACTACAGTGTCCGACGGGACCCGCCGGCTCTGATGACCTGGACATTGTAGGTCCACGTCTTGATGATGAGTATGGGATCCGAAACATGCCTAGGGCATATCAAATACTACACACTCAGGCGCCTCTAAACGGAGCATGATATTCTTGATTTTATCCTTGATATCCGAGCATATTGCATTTTGCATGCATCATATTAGTTTGTATACTCGTACATTTTCATATAGGGTGAAGACATGCTCTTTTGATGCCTACACTATAAAAAATTTCTGGTGATGACAGCCATTTCCATAGGACTCAAGGTTAACTTGACAGTCATCTTGTTCTAGATTCTAAAGGCGATGATTCAAAATAATAAGCAATCAGTTGGATTCGCCATCCCCTTGAGAAGATTATTTGAAGACGCAAGAGCCTTATTGAGCAACCATGTAACATTGGTCAATTTCAAGGCTCTCACTGTACCAAATATCGTTTCTCTCAGGCCTAAAGGACAGTTAATGAATATCTCTACTAATGGGATGTTGCTAATCAAGAAGGAACTTGGAGAAGAACAGGCTACTATAAGAAGGGAAACAAGAAAACTGGAATCAAGCCAAAGAGGAAACTGATTCTACAATCCATTGACTCTGAGGTAGCAATTGATTCTCCTTCTCTGAAAAAAGTCCAGAACAATAAAAACCAAAACAGTGCCTACACCAATCAAGATAGTAGCTATCTCTCAGTTACAAGTGGTGCGAGCCCAGGGGTGTTAGAAGTCGAGTGGTGTATGGAAGGGTTAGAGATAGAAATAGCTGAATCGGTCCAGCAGCTTTGTGGCACATTCAGAAAGGTTTATGGGCTGAAACTTGATGGCTTTAGGGCCTTTTAAGTGTTTACTAGGTTTGGTAGAAAGTTGGGAGGAATTTGGATAGGTTTCGAGTCGATTCGGGTTAAAACCGGGACCCCGTTCCAAATTTTAAAACGAATCGGTTAAGTTGTATAATATGCTCAAGTTAACGTCTAGGGATTATTTTAAATATGTTTTGAGACATATTTAAGAGTCTGGTAAGTTTCGGATCAAAATAATGAGTTTTGGATTTATCCGGGATT